>NW_015094508.1:4365145-4366195 GCF_001431845.1 Calidris pugnax | reverse complement strand
ACATTTGCAGGCTGCCCTCCTGATTGGTCCCCGCGCCGAGCTGCTCACGGGTTCATTGAAGTGTTAAGCACCTCCCCGTCTCTCTAAAGGACATTATAATGCAGGAGACCCCCTTTTTAACCACACACCGAATTTTCTTTCATTTAGGCGATCTATATATATATATCTTATATCTCATATCTATTTTAAATAACTTAAGGCCGCTAAAATTTGGGGGGGAACAGCCTTCGCCCTGGAGCGGTGCGCGATGCTGTCTCACGCCGACCTCCTGGACGCCCGTCTCGGTGAGTTTCCCCCAGCACCCCCCCGCCCCGCGGCGGCTGCACCGGCGGCGGCGAGCGGGGAGGAAGCCGGGGCAGGAAATTGACAATTTGTTCCTTATTTTACCTTAATGCGATCTAAATGGGCTAATTCCTTTAAAAGTAATTGTACTGTATTAAAGTTTAATTTGATTTAACATTAAAAAAAAAAAAAAAAGAGAGAGGGAGACCTACGGAGTATGTAGATCTACAGCGAGTCGTGGATCATTTAATTTCTCTCTCCTCTGTTTTTATATACATACCTACACATTATTACTATGATTATTATTATTATTATTATTTTAGGACAGATGAGCTCGATGGTATTTACGGAGGAGTTTTGGGTGGCCTTTTCCTGCTCACCTGCTCGCTTTCCTCTTCCCGTCTTTTCCTTTAAAAAGCAGAGAAATATCTGTATCTACCTATTTATGGTTATTCGTGCGTTTGTTCGGAGGAGCGGAGGGGGGAGAGGGTGACCGAGGTCCCCTCACATCTGTGGGGGAGGTAAAGCTCCCGGCAGCAGGGCGGCTCGAGTGTTCTTTCTTTCTCTCCGTCTCTTTCATTTACCAGCCCCGCTGGAAAAACCAAGCTGAACCCGGCAAAACTTGTCCCCCCCCCTCCCCTTCCCCTCCCTTGATCTCGCAAGGGGAGGCCCGGCAGGGAGCTGGTTATTTAAGCAAGAAGAGGAGCTGCCCGGTGTGAAGTTTTCTCTTCCCCGCCCCTAGTTGCGCGGAGCCGGAGGCTCTGCGCG
>NW_015094508.1:4361949-4365124 GCF_001431845.1 Calidris pugnax | reverse complement strand
CGGGGGGCGGCGGGGCGGAGATGGTGGCGGTGGCCGGGTGCCTCTCGCCGGCTCGGTGCGCCGGAAAGCGGCTGTGATCAACACACGCCGGGCTGCAGGGGAGTGACCGCGGCTCCTTTGCCTCCGCAGGGATGAAAGATGCGGCCGAGCTGCTGGGACACCGGGAGGCGGTGAAGTGTCGGCTGGGCGTAGGGGGCTCGGATCCGGGGGGGCACCCGGGAGACATGGCCCCCAACTCGGACACGGTGGAAGGGACCACCCTGCTGCCGGGGGAAGACATCACCACTGTCGGATCAAACCCCAGCTCCTTAGCCGTCAGCGCCAAAGACCCCGACAAGCAGCAAGGCCAGCAGGGCGGCCAGAACCCCAGCCAGGCTGGGCAGCAGCAGGGGCAGCAGAAGCAGAAGCGGCACCGCACCCGCTTCACGCCGGCGCAGCTCAACGAGCTGGAGAGGAGCTTCGCCAAGACCCACTACCCGGACATCTTCATGCGGGAAGAGCTGGCCTTGCGCATCGGCCTCACTGAGTCCCGGGTGCAGGTATGAGCAACCGCCTCCGCGCAGTGCCCGCCCCCGCCAGACCCGTCCCCGGGCTCACCGACGGCGGCACGGCCGGCCGGCGGCGAGACCAGGGGCAACGGGACGAGCGGGTGGGTGCCCCCAAACCTCAGCCCGACGGCGGGGAGGAAAACCCACCCCTGAACGCAACAGTTTGGGCAGGAAGCCATGAAACAGGACACTCCCCGCCCGTCTTTCCGCAAAGCTGTCCCCTTGGGGTGCCCTCTTGTCCCCTAACCGCCTGGTAGTCGCCAGCGGGGCCCGGGCGGAGCTTCCCCCCGCTCCACGTCCCAAGCCGGAGCAGGAAAGAGCCCGGGGAGGCACAGCCCGAGAGTGGCGAGTGTCAGCCCTCGCAGTAGCCCGGCGCTGGGAGGGAAGCCCAAACCGCCGGGGCGGGACCCCAGTTTGCCGGTGCCGGGGGGCACGGAACCGCTGTCCAGGGTGCTGACGGCGGCACCGGCCGGCTCGACTCGCGGGCCGCTGTCCAGGGTGCTGACGGCGGTACGGCCGCGGCGGCGCCTCCGCCGCCGGGAAGGGGCAGCCCCCGGAGCCCGCCGCCGCCGGGGGGAAAGTCGATGTGGGGGGAGGTCGGAGAAGGCACACAGGCTCGTGAGAAGGCACTTCGGCAAAAAGTAGTTGTATTTAGACTCGGAGTTTCCCCGTACTGGCTTTTATAATGCCTGGGCACGGTAAGGGTAGCGAGCAACTTCAACATTTAGGGTGCACTTTGTTCTCTAAAGTATTTATATACACATACGCACGTAGACATATATATCTTTGCAGACAGGCACATCAGGAACTATTTAGACAAATAAATGTAAACGAAATTTGGGAGAGGGAGAGATGGATCCAACCGCTAGACTGCTCAGATGCGGCTTTTGTGTGTAGAAGGATATTTTAGTGACTTTCTGGGCGAGTGCCTCCCGAGGAAGGAAAGCCTGCACAATGGAAGCACTTGTGGGATGTGCATCCCCGCTCAGCACAGCGCACCGGGAATGCCGCCGCGCTTTACCGCAGCCGGTGTTCAAAATCCCTCTCGGCAAGCCTTGGCGCCTCAGCTAAATAAAGACACGTCGAGAGAAATCCCTAAATGAACGGGTTTTTTTATGAACGGAAACCGATTCCTCTCTCGAGTGTGACAGAAAATGCACGTCTGCTTTTAAAAAGTAAAACAATTTGACTCAGCCTACACAGGACTATAATTAGTTTAAATTAAGAAAGAAATTAGATTCACAAATAAAATATAATTGGACAACTGACTCTATGAAAAAAGAAAACGAGGTCTATTAAACTTTATTGGGTTTCCCAAAGGTTAATGATACCAATTTCAATATTAGGAGTGCGGTAAATGAAGTAAAATATAAAATCTAAAATGGAAATAGTTATTTTCTAACAGCACATCAAAGAAATTCGTAGGAAGAAAGACAAAGTGTTTTAATGGCCTCGGCATAATCTTAAACTAATAGCTAATAGCTCGAGACTGCTGATAGAAACAGTTTAATATAGTGGCAATTTAAATATTTTTTACAATAATGTTCTGTAGTTTAAAAAGTAATCAGATCAACATAACCTTCTTAATTAACACTTCAAAATGATTAACATTATGTAATCTAAGGCAAAATAATTTATTTAATATATTTACTTCACAATCCGATGTATCACTACTCCTTGACCAAATTTAAATTAAATAGTAATTGGTTTATGTTCTTATACGAGTACTTTACAGTTTTCTTTATAGTTAACAGATTGCCTACACATTCCTTGCAGTATGTGGGCTCCACACTGATTAAGCAATGCTCCAAACAGTTAATTTATAGCGGCTGTATATGTTTTTAAGGGTTTTAGATGCCAGGATAAATCACCACTTTCCTCATTTTAGATCTGTATTTAATGTATATGATACATTTAAATAATTATTAAAGCGGCTGGTGCTTAAACGGGAGTCCAATTCCACGTCTGATATTGCTCTGCTTTTCAGGCTGCTGTAATAAAACCATTCTTTTTATAGCATGCCATTATTAGAAACCAATTTCAGAATTATTTATAACCTGGAATGGCTTATTAAGCAGCAATGCGAGAATCATGCAAATTACGCGATCAAATGCAATATAATAAGCATAATCATTAGTCTCTAGCACGGATTAATTAACTTTCAATATTTTATTTACATAAAAACCAAATCAGTGAAATAACTTCTGCACAGTCAGGCTTGCCTTTCAATATTTTATACGAACAAAAATAATGTGCTGTAATTCCATTGACCGTGTCCCCCACAATGGTCCCGTCACCTGCCACATCTTAATAGGGGACAAGCTGAGAGTATTTTCTAGTTTTCTAATGGAAT
The DNA here is from genome assembly GCF_001431845.1 of Calidris pugnax. Taxonomy (NCBI): domain Eukaryota; kingdom Metazoa; phylum Chordata; class Aves; order Charadriiformes; family Scolopacidae; genus Calidris; species Calidris pugnax. The sequence goes on along the minus strand of NW_015094508.1, from coordinate 4,362,223 downwards.
GAGAAATTGCATTTTCTTCCTCTCCCAGCACTATTAAAGTGTAATGAATTCGGCCCAGAGTTCACGGCTGGCTGATCGAAATGAACCTGAGATCTGGGCTTTAATACAGCTCTCCAGATTTCCTACCAAATCTTCACATTAATCATCCGCTGGATTCCAATGAGATCTTCATAAAGCTTCGGCTCCTGAAAAAGAGAAAAAAAAAAAAAAAAAAAAAAAAAAAAAAAAAAAAAAAAAAAAAAAAAAAAAAAAAAAAAAAAAAAAAAAAGAAAAA
>NW_015094508.1:4360372-4361910 GCF_001431845.1 Calidris pugnax | reverse complement strand
GGGTTTAATATTTTTCCTAGAACTTTTTTTTTTTTTTTTTTTTTTTTTTTTTTTTTGGCCCCAAAAAAAAAAAAAAAAAAAAAAAAAAAAAAAAAAAAGAAAAACAAAAGTGATATTGTTTCCCCTTCTCTCTCTCTCTAACCCATTTATAGCTGGGGAATTAAATGGGCTATATATTTTAAAATACATTTACAGTATGTCTATATTACTGTAACAGCAGACATCATCAAGGTAGATTTTTAGATTCCAACCTCCATTAGATTCTCACTGTTGTATTAATAATTTTCAGAGGCTAGTTGCATTTTAAAAGGAGTCCAAAGTTGCCAAACGCTCGTGGTTAATATATTTCTAGAGTCGTCATGTGTGCATTTTCAAAATCTCCCGCAGGTTTTCCCTGCGTTTTAATCTGTCATGCACTGGTTTTCAACTGGAAACATTCACATTTTGAAAGCATATGCAGCACAGCTATGAGCTGAGGCCATCAGACCTGACGGAGGTTCTTTACACCACCAGTAACCATGAAACCATAAAAAGATTTTGTAGCCGCGATTTAACTATTAACCCTAAAACATAATTGAACGCGATTTTTCGATTATTCATATAACATTTAGCTCCCTAAAGGCTGTTCGTTCCCGCCAATGGGCGCCCGTGTTCCCCAGTCCGGGTACGTAGCATCGAGCCGGGGACTCCTTCCCGGGGGTGCGGGCACCGCGCTCCCCCGGATCTCCAGCGGACCCGGCTTTTCCCCCCGCACAGCCCTCCCGCAGCTTTCGGCAGCGGTGCGGCGGGACCCACGAAGTCATCCCTGCCGCCGCCACGAACACCCGCTTACCTAAATCACCTTTTTTTGTTTTAAAAAAAAACAAACAAAAAACCCAACCCAACCAACAAATGGGGGCGGTGTGGCGGGTGGGTTTTCTGCCCGCTCCGCCGGCGGCTTGGTAGCGCTTCCCCGCACGGGCCGGAGCCGTGGGTCAGCCGTTTATTTTTTTTAATGCGTTATTGTTTTTTTGCCGGGTGGAGGCCAGTCTCCCTCTCCCGGAGCTTCCCTCCGAGGGGGGGGGGGCGGCGGGAGGCTCAGTCCCGGGACGGACGCATGGGTGGGTGTCGTTACCAAAGTTTCAGCGGTTTCGTCCGGCCCCTGAGGGGGACACGCGTGGGGCGGCGGGACGAGGGCGGTGTGGGAGAGAGCGGCGGGGTGCGGAGGCGGGGGTGGGTGGTGTCTAACGGTGCGTGTCACTGCCCGCCGCCCGCAGGTCTGGTTCCAGAACCGTCGGGCCAAGTGGAAGAAGCGCAAGAAGACCACCAACGTCTTCCGCGCCCCGGGCACCCTGCTGCCCACGCCGGGGCTGCCGCAGTTCCCTTCGGCCGCCGCCGCCGCCGCCGCCGCCATGGGCGACAGCCTCTGCTCCTTCCACGCCAACGACACGCGTTGGGCCGCCGCCGCCATGCCCGGCGTGTCGCAGCTGCCGCTGCCCCCGGCGCTGGGCCGGCAGCAGGCCATGGCGCAGTCCCTCTCCCAGTGCAGCCTGGCGGCC
>NW_015094508.1:4204214-4359619 GCF_001431845.1 Calidris pugnax | reverse complement strand
TGGCCCGGTCCGGCCCGGCCCGGCCCCGCCGCCCGCCCGCCTGCATGTGCCGGTCACCCCGCCGCGGGGCAGGGCCGCTGGAGGAATGAACAAACGATGTGAAATAGGATGTTTTGTGTAGATAAAGCATTCTTGTTACATACTGGTCGATTCGTGATATGTTTTAACTTATTGTCTGTGCTTATTTATTGCATTTTGGGTTTCTTAATGAATGTTTGAGCTAATATAAAACATATTAATTGACTTTTCCGGACACGTTTATATCAAGTTAATGTAAATGGATAAATAATATCATTTTCAGTATGTGATATGAAGAATTATAGATTTTGATGTTGCGTGTGAGATATAACAAGTGTCTTGACTTGCAGGCAAAAAACATAAAAAAAAAGACAGGACTTCCTTCTGTAGGATTCACCAAGTCCTTTGTCACAAGTTTGGGGATAGTTTGCTTGCTTGAATTTTGCATTGAAGCCTTTCATTTATCACAATTTTAATACTTCATAACTAATAAACTTTTGTTAATCTTTGTGTGCGGTTGGTCTTTAAACTGCCAGGCACGACGTTCCGCGGCGAAGGAAGGTGGGAGCGAAGACCGAGAGGCAGCGGGGGGAGGGGGGGTGGGCTGCGGGAGTCCGGGCCGTCGAGCACGGCGGGGCCGGTGCGGGTCGGCGGGGCGAGGGCTGGGATTGCAGCGGCGGCGGAGCGGGGCTTCACCGCGCACCTTCTCGCCTGGTTCCGCAGCGGGTGCGCGGCCGCTGGCGGGGCGAGTCCCGCGGAAGGGAAAAATCTTCCCTTTACTCCCGCGCCAATTTTGACACGGCTGGAAAAAAATCCTGCAGGACTTCGGCAAGCGTCCGGTTTGGGTTTCCTTCCCTACACCACCAACCCCTCCTCCCCCCACCCCGCCCTTCCTTTTTTTTTATGCAATGCATTGAGAACTCTTCTCCTTGTACATCAATTACACACCTCTTAATTACACACCTGAGAGTGCCCGGTTCCACAGGCACCCGCAGAAGGGTCCTTGCCTGTTCCAAAGTGCATATTATGTACGCATATTTAATTTAAAAGAGAAATAAAAGCAGAATAAATTATTGGCCATCCAGGCCATGAGTGAGTCCGCTGGGGGTCACCTGAGGAAGCAGCCCTGTGCCCTCCTTCTGCAGGAGTCTGCTAGTGCAGCTGCCAAAACAGCCCAGGATGCTCATCCTGAGGTAGGCTGGGCCAGGCAAGAGAGGTCTCTTATCATAATCCATACCATGGTAATGCCTAGGGTGAGAAGACACTGTACCCTGTCCCGCATTGCAGCCCTCTCTCTAGTCCCCAGACCAGCCTTGGGCCCCTCTGCATCCAGCCTTGGTTCTGAGTTTGAAATTCGTGATTGATTTAGATCAGCCACGAAGGATGTGGGTGCACAGGGTGCCTATGGAGCAGGACTGGTCAGAGGATGTGGGTGCACAGGGTGCCTATGGAGCAGGACTGGTCAGAGGATGTGGGTGCACAGGGTGCCTATGGAGCAGGACCCCCAGCCCCCCTTCCCCACAGGTGCCCCTGCATGGGCCAAGGCGAGTGGGAGCCCATCCAGGGTACTTCCCTTGGTTTTCCCCATCCCCAGCGGTGTCGTGCCCGTGCTGCGCTGCACTGGGCTGAAAAGCAGGTCTCCACTTACAAGCAGAGGAGTGCAAATCTCACTCTGCTTCTTCCAAACGTATTGGAAGGTTGTTTACAAGCATGTAATTTTTACAGCTGCTTTATATTGCTATAAGCAAGACAGCTTTATGATGTACAATGTTGTAAAGTGTGGTATGGAAGATCTTTAAAAAATATGTGCTTCTTAATGGCAGAGAAAAATGCCCTTTCTGGCAGGGGGCAGGGGATTGAGACACAACCTGTAAGATCCAACTCTTGACACCAAACACTGCAACTCTACGGAAGGGGCCTTACAAAGATCCTTCAGCTGAATTCTTGCTCCTAAGCCATCCATCATTTCCTCCATATTCTAATGCAACTGTTGTCCTGGTTATGAGCAAAGCTTTTTGATCCTATCCAACTTTGCTACAACATTTGTTTCCATGGCAATAGATCTTCATGTTCTGAGTCCTGGAGATTTTTGAAACGTACCCTTAGCACCAGCTGAAGCTTTGCAACATAAAACATCTAAGCTGATGATCTTATGTATTTAACATGGATGAAAGGAAGGGGACTGCAGGTTTCACTCATACATGTTACAGGTTGTGTGTGAATGATTTTATATATAAAATCTCACTCATGCTCATATTAAAAGATCAAAATGAAACAGCACTGACTATTTCTACCTAACAACAGGAATAGCTTTGCTTCATTCACATAAAGTGATCAAAATAAATGAGTGAATTCCATATAAATCGAGAGGGAATATTTATGCTGAATAGCAATTAGCTTATTACCGACTAAGTAGCTAACACCAGACACTGTTACAAGCTAGGTTTATTTGCTTACCTTAAGATCTGTCTTAGCTTTGAGCAATTCCACCCAGTGTGTAAATAGACTCAGATTTACATCTGTATATTTGGATTGATTTCCATACCGACACATATCCATGTAGGTTTACTTCACTCTAAACACAACATCACCCCTAATGTCTAAGGAATACACATAACAATAATGTCACTGAACCTTTCATTTGCTCTCTTGATGAAATGCTTTGACACTCTCTCTCTCTCCTCTCTTCCTCCCCTCAAATCCCCCTGGAAGGCAGAATCTGCTCCTACCCGCTGCTGGAGATTGCATTCACTGAGCAATTACTAACATCGGAAGAAAGTTTGTGCAAGGCAAGGGATCAGATAACATTGCAGCACAGATTATATTATTGTACTAGCAGCAATGATCCCTGCTCCTAGAAATGAAAATGTGGTTTAATTTGTGTTGTGGTCTTTAAATTTTCATTTTTCAGAATAAAAATCTCCGCACATGAAAATGTATCTTGCAGTAATGGAGGTATGGCAGTTAACCTGTCAGTGGAAAGTATGTAACCTTCCTTTTCTCCTTTTCATGACAAAGGTAATCTCATCTGAGGGCATTTATGTGAAGAAATAACAGCATGGCATGGTGAAACCACTGGCTCATTAATCCTGGCATCTACTTCCTGCAGGGCTTCTTGATTAGTTAGATTCATTCATCGGGTATTTCAGAGTTTTTGATTTCTCACCACTGGCTAGGTTCACTGAGTTCAGGCTAAATTGAGCCAGAAGCAATGTTTATTAGTAATTTTGTAATACAGACTACCCTAATAATTCAGTACAAATATCTCATCTGAAATATATCCGTTCACCCTAACACCTAATGCAGTTTGCAGCTGTGTTCAGAGAGGACTGAGAGAACACAAGTGATTGGGCATGTATTTTCTAAATTATTAATATAAGAGCTAATAGCAAACTCCTCTTCATTTCCAATGCCGGAATTAAGATTTTTTTTTTTTTTAAAGCAAACCCTGACACAGAGGTGATCACCTCCTGCCTGCCATTAAAGCTGAGCTTGGAGCAGTTGGTCTAGGAAGCATGGCCTATTTAGCCTTTCAGCATAAAGGGGAAAGGGAGAACAAAGGAATTTCGGTTTTTCCCTCATGTGTGCTGTAAGCATAGGAAAAAACCTGAACACAGCAAAAGGAAAAGGAAGAAGACTCCTCTGAAATTAGCATCCTGTAATGCCACAGACCCATCTCAACTGTTTTGATAGCCATAATAGAGTTAAAGCTTGGGCAAAAGGCACAAAGAAGCAAAGGACCCAGATCCTGCAGCCTTTAAAGCCCACGCTGACTTGGCTGCAAGTTCAGCAGATGCACGAGTGAAGATTTGCAGGATTGGTGCTCAAAATTATTCTGCCAGAGAACTTTCCCCCATTCTGTGAACTCTCTTTTCAAAAAGAAATTATGACCGCCCATGGTCTGCATTCATATGTCTGACCGCAGCTTGTGCCACATTAGTTCATCCAGTCATAGGTGAGATCCAGGGCCTGAGAACAAGTTTGACTTTATGAACACACACAATTTACCCCCAAATCTCCGGGCAAGACAGCTGACAGCCATGGATTAATGCAGAGAAGCAGAATTTGCTCCAAAAGATGTAACACCTGCAGTTCCCTTTTAAATATCGTAGACTGATCATCACCCCTGTCAGTGGTGCAACAGTGAGAGGAAAACAGAGGTGGTGATGGTGGGGCATAGGGACAGCATGGTTTTAATTTTTCACCTCATCATGACAAGAATAGCAAGAACAGCAGCAAGAGCCAGAGGGGCTGTTTATGCCAGGGATGTGATAGGGGACCGTCTTTGATTAACCATCATCATCCTTTTATTTGAGTAGTACTCAAGATATTGCACTAATAGCCACATAAGGCCCTCTGTGAGATTTGCTTCTACTCCTCAGGGCAAAAATGGCAAAGGGTGTCTCTCTCTTCATGCTCTTCACAGCCAGGGCTCACGCGCAGATCAGCCCATCTTTGTCTTCCACCTGCGATTTTGTACAATGGTATGGGTGGCAGGTCACCTCTCTTATTTGCCAATAAATTGTGCCTGCTTCAGCTTCTCCCGAGACCACCTTTGAGGCTCAAGAGCTCTGCTTCGCTTTTATGTTGCATCATTCATCAACGCTTATGCTTAAAAACATCTTTCAGAGCTGAAATTATGCTTTTATGAGCTTTGAAATCTGCCAGAGGAGAATCACTCCCTGGAAGGAAGGAATCCAGAGATATTTGTACAGGATTTGCCATTGGAGGTTACACAACTGTTCTGCAGAGATCCTTACCCTCCTTCGAAGGTCGAGAGGGAAAATGCAGAATATGCTTAATACACTGTCTGTGAGGGTGACGTTCTCTCCTGACCCCCATACACAGTTTGTGCCTTGGAGTATGAAGTTTGATTAGCTTTTTCTTGCAGCACTAGAAGCATCATGGTAGTGATCCAAAAAGTACTTTGGAAAAAAACAAACTACAGACTTTCTCTCACTGACCTCCCGCTACAGTGAATTTCATAAGCTGACGATGCACCCTGTAAGGACACATTTCTTTTTTACTGGTTTCAATTTATTGCCCTTTAATATAATTTAAATGGCAGCTATGATTCCCTGTGGCTCCTTTACAAGCTTTTAAGGTTTATTTTTTTGCTAACTTTTTAAAGAGCATTTCAGAATGACTACGAGCACCCTCCCCTATTTTTTGAATCTAGTAATTAAGAGCAAGCACCATTCCCTGTTTCAAGGCATAAACATTACTTTATAATGAAATTCCTATGTACTGGAAGGCTGTGGTGCTTGGCTTCTCGTGTATGTGGTAGTCCAGATAAAATTTGTTTGGCTGTAACATGAGGGCTCCCCGTGTCATTGTAGCCAGAGGATTTGGTTGTGCCACAGTCACAGTCAATGTAAGTCAATGATACACTGGATAAGCAGAAGACATGATATTCGAAGCGAGTGCAGTGTGGTTTAGCTACTCTTTGCCACAGCCACAGCCATTACATGATGCTTTTTGGTGTCCCCTGGGCTCCCGAGGCCAGGACATGCTCAGGATTTCTCCAGGAAGGAGGGGGCTCTCATTTCAGCAATGTCACCCAGCTTACAGGCTTGTGTCGCTAGGCAGATATTCACTGATTCAGATCTATAAACAAAAAAATATTTCAGCAGCTACACAGCCACAAAATGTCACCAGAAATTAACCAGCTTTGCTCTTTCAGCTGGAGAACAAAATGAGAAGTCTACAGAAGGTCAGACATATAAAAATGCATTGAGATGAACAGGGAAGAATATTAAATTACTAAATAAAGAATTACACTTGGTACAGTTGGTGGCTCTACTCTTTGTGTCTATTATAAGCACTAATTAACGCCTACAACTGTATTCGTTGTCAGCTTGTGTTCTTATCTTCAGGTCCCAGTAGCAAATAAATGACTCGTGCTTTATTCTTGAAATGTTAATTATAAGAAATATTCTAAGACAATTCCACTATATTTTATATTACTGTGACTTCACCATTTCTGCTTTAACTTCTGTGCAATTTTAAAGCTTGGGTTTGACTGAACTGTGACCAGACAGATCCCCACAGGTGAATCTGCTGGGTGAATCCTGCTGGGCTCTGAGGGATCGCATCTAGGTAAAGACACTACAACTGATATGCTTTTTAAAAGATGCAGGATCCTGTGTTATTGGCCGATTGCTCTGGTCTTTCTTCATATCTCACACAAGAAGCTGCTTCTTCTGACCCCCTAATCACGTGCTTCATATCCTCTCTTAAATTGGACCTTTCTCATTTCTGTTGGAAATGATTCTTTTCCCATCTACAATAAATTGCTCTAATAGTCCTTCATACATTATCTCCACTTCTCTTAGCCTCTCCAGTAGGGTGTAAATCTGTAGATTTCATTCATGGATGTTATAGTCAACCAGCTACACCCAAAATATAATGCCAGCCTGTTACTTGTTGATGTCTTCCATACACATCCTTCTTTGTGTTGTAACTCTTGACAGCAGTTGGTTACACCATTGCTTGCTAAATGAAAGCATCCAGTGTTGCAGGTATTTTTTTGAAAAGCACTTAAGTGTCTAAGTACCTAAGTCTCCTTTTCAAAGTAATGTGGGTTGCCAAGTTTCATCAATTTTAACCCTCTTGTACACTTCACCAGCTTCTTGTCAAACTCCACAACTAGTTCAGAATTTTCTTCTTTATTAAATAACGTCCTCTGAACTTGTTCTGTCCAAAGTCTCTACCAATACATAAATCTCTTCTTTCCATTAATTGCACTGCTCAGATCCTGGCCATCTTTGACATCAGAGTTGCCCAGTTGCTCTAGAGGTGCTCTTTCTACCAAGCCACAAAGCCTCATCTCAGCTTTAAATCTCATCTTGATCCTTATATTTTCATTTTAGCTTCAGAATGACTTTATGAGTAAGGCAGTTTAGGGTCCTCCACCTGAAAGGTTATCTACCTGCCTGCTCCTGCTTTCACTGGTGCCTCTAGGATTTTGATACATCACATAATCTTCTTATTACCTTGTGTGAATCACGCCAGGTGAAAAAGGATTTAGTGCACAATTTCTGGTTGTGCCTTTTGGCCTCACCTTCTGCCATCATCATGTGACACTCCACAGGTGAACCTCTGTGAACTTACTCTGATACATCTAGGTATTCTTATTTCCAAACTGGCAGAAAAAACTCAAATGGGCTGGCATTTGACCCAGCAAATTGTTTAGTGGCAAAAGCCTTCCTCATTCTATGTACCTAGGGCAGTTTTAATTGGTCCTGCCTCTTATAATGTCTGTGCAGCAGCAGAAAATCCCAAAGGTGTTGTTTTTGCCTCAGTGCAAGTTTTCTTGAGAGGGTCCCAAGGAAGCAGCTCGACTGTCAAAGGCAGTTGGAGTCCTACTTGTGCTCTAGATGAGCTGTGCTGGCTGGAATAGCTGTGCGTGGGGCCAGGCCATCACTTCCACAGCTTTTGAAAGATTAACATTGTCTTGGGACTACCTGCATGGAATGCCTCTGCTTACTTCTGAGTCTGACCTGCCTTGCCCAAGAAAGCAACACAGGAAAATTTGTCTCAATTTTGCATTCCTGTGGAGAAATAGCCATAACGCAGTACATTGTAGAGGCCTACAATGTGCTGCATTTAAGCACAGACAGCTGACATGGCGACAGCTAGAGCATTCTTGAGTTGTTGAACTGCTCTCTGACTGCTCTGCTTCACAGCATTTTCCTAGAGAACAGGCGTCTCTCCTTACTGTGGCTTTATCAAGGATTGTAGCAGCGCTCCTGCATTTGCTAAAGGTGAGTTTGCGTTTTCACACAATCCCAGTTGGTTTGGAAGCCTGCATCAGTGCAGCTGGGACTGATTTTCAAGGCAGTGGTACCTGAAACTCTTCAAGCTTTATGCTGGAGTCATTGGTGTCCAGGCTCACTGAGGATCATCTTGGGAGAGCTCTCACGGCAACTGCAGGGCAGGCAAGGGATCAGGGCCACCCAGCATGGGTTTATGAAAGGGAGGCCCTGCTTAACCAGCTTGATCTCTTTCTATGACCATGTGACCCGCTTTCTTGATGAGAGGAAGGCTGTGGACGTTGTCTACCTGGACTTTGGTAAGGCCTTTGACACCATCCCCTATGGTGTTCTCCTGGAGAAACTGGCGAATCATGGCATAGACAAGTGTACCCTTCACTGGATAAAAAACTGGCTGGATGGCAGTGCTCAGCGAGTTGTGATTAATGGGGCAAAATCCAGATGGTGACCGGTCACCAGTGGTGTCCCTCAGGGCTCAGTTTTGGGGCCAGTAATATCTTTATTGATGATCTAGATAAGGGCACCCTCAGTAAGTTTGCAGATGATGCCAAACTAGGTGGGAGTGTTGATTTGCTTGAGGGTTGGAAGGCTCTATGGAGGGATCTTGACAGACTGGATCAATGGGCCAAGGCCAATGGGATGAGGTTTAATAAGGCCAAGTGCCAGGTCCTGCATTTCGGTCACAACCCCGGGCAACGCTACAGGCTTGGGGAAGAGTGGCTGGAAAGCTGCCCAGCAGAAAAGGACCTGGGGGTGTTGGTGGACAGCTGGCTTAACATGAGCCAGCAGTGTGCCCAGGTGGCCAAGAGGGCAAATGGCATCCTGGTCTGTATCAGGAATAGCGTGGCCAGCAGGAGTAGGGAAGTCATCGTGCCCTTGTACTCGGCACTGGTGAGGCCTCACTTTGAGTATTGTGTTCAGTTCTGGGCCCCTCACTACAGGAAGGACATTGAGGTGCTGGAGCGTGTCCAGAGGAGAGTCACCAAGCTGGGGAGGGGTCTGGAGAACAAGTCTTATGAGGAGAGGCTGAGGGAACTGGGCATGTTTAGTTTGGAGAAGAGGAGGCTGAGGGGAGACCTCATTGACCTCCACAACTCCCTGAAAGGAGGTTGTAGAGAGGTGGGTGTTGGCCTCTTCTCCCAAGGGAATAATGACCAGACCAGAGGTAATGGTATGAAGCTGCGGCAGGGGAGGTTCAGACTAGATATTGGGAAGAATTACTTTACTGAGAGAGTGGTCAGGCACTGGAACAGCCTGCCCAGGGAGGTGGTGGAGTCACCATCCCGAGAGGTATTTAAGAAATGTGTAGACATGGCTCTTCAGGGCGTGCTCTAGTGCCCAAGAGTATTGGTTTGTGGGTGTGTGTGATGTGGTGGGGTGTTGTGTTTTTTGTTTTGTTGTTGGTGTGTTTGTTTTTTTTGTTCTTTGGTTTGTTGCCTGCCCAGGGAGGTGGTGGAGTCACCATCCCGAGAGGTATTTAAGAAATGTGTAGACATGGCTCTTCAGGGCGTGCTCTAGTGCCCAAGAGTATTGGTTTGTGGGTGTGTGTGATGTGGTGGGGTGTTGTGTTTTTTGTTTTGTTGTTGGTGTGTTTGTTTTTTTTGTTCTTTGGTTTGTTGTGGGTTTTTTTTGAGGTTGGACTCGATGATCTCAGAGGTCCCTTCCAACCATGGACATTCTGTGATTCTGTGAGTATCAGATCCTCAGATTTGTTGTGTGGGTCATTGGATCCTGGAAGCACACAGAAAATCCTTAAATACTCTTAAATTAATTTTATCCTTATGGGCTGAATTCAGCCTGCAGTTTATAGTCGCTTGGGGAAAAGACAATAGGCACAAGAGATGGGTGACTGGCTTTCACAGCAGGGTGAGGAGATGACGTTCCTCTTGATTGCCTAAGTGAGGGACATAGCTGCGGCAGGCTTGCTCCAAATTACTCTCTGCTGGCTTTAGTTTAGGTACCATAGCACATTCAAATGTCCTAAATTTCACCAATGTCCCTGCCCTTGCTCAGGGCATGTCTCTGAGGACTCTAAAAAGAATAAGCCAACAGGAAATGCAAAGCATGAGGTTTACACTGAATTTAGGTTGTCTGTAGATGGCTGGGTGTGACTCGGGTGCCTCTGAAGGACTTTGTCTTGTGCACTGGGATCCAGTGACAGGGCTTGGAGTCCAAAATGAAATCCCAGACACGATTCATTGGCCTGGAGTTGTATGTGGTGAGTAATAATATCAATTCCAGAATCTTACTATGGTTTATTTACTGGTCATATTAGCATGTGAGCTGATTCACATTGCCAGAGAAAACCCTTGCTTGCATATGAATGTTATTATGCTATCAACTGCTTCTGATACCTCACAGATTTTTTTCTATTTTCTCCCTCCTAATCTATTTTTTTAGGCCAACAACCCTGCTTCAGTGCCAGCATCTGCCTTTCTAATAATGTAACTATTTACTGCATCATTGTGCTCTACTCTCATTTCATGTTGTCACACTCTCCACGACATTATTTGAAAATTGTCAAAACCCTCAGTGAGAAATTTCTACCAGAGGGAAAATGAGAAATGCAAACAGTGCAGCCTGGTTACCATGAAAAGGCACAGAGACTGAAGTCACGCCGTTCCTCTCCAGTGTCACCTCCTTCTTGACTCAGGCTCAGACCGCACCTGCTGCAAATGCTGATGCTTGGTTTATCTTGCCATGTGTGTTTTCAGTATAGATGAAGTTTGCTCCAAGTCTCTCTGAACAGCTCTGCACTCTCTTTCCACCATCATCCTTTGTGTCTTTTGGTCAACAGAGTTCACTATTTTCTCCAGCAACAAATATCTGTGCAGCGACCAGTGAATTATTGTAAAAACAGGAATTGCTTGTATTGAGTTATATCTCCAGGACCGAGCAAGTCTGACTTTAGGCTAAGTGGCTTTAACTGAGTCAAATACAATAGGTAAAGGAGAAGCAAAAGTAACTTGAGTATGTTGAATGGGGCACTCGTTATTAGCAACCATCAAATGTTTCCCTGAACTCAGTCCCAAAACATCTGTACATATGGGTGCTCACAGTTGCTTTGTCCTTGTCAAGGTGGTCCTTAGGAATATAGAAACAGAATGGGTTTGCAGTGCCTTGTCAAAGTCCTCTTGCTGCCTGGCCTCTGCAGGCTGAGGCAGCCCAGAAATACTACAGCCATCACACTTAGGGTAGGGAAGAAAAGATGTTTTTGGAAGAACGGTATGTTTAGGCAGTCAAGTCTTCAGGGCAGTGTGGCTACACAAGAGCTCATCTCTAGAACGTTACTCACTATTTTCATACTGTTTTCCAGCTTTCATCCCTGTGCCCCAGAACTCCACTGAAGTTACCCCTGAACAAGGCGGTGGATGCTGAGCTGGTCGGCTGTCCTGGCACAGAGGGACATGCCTAGCACTGACACCTCCCTACCTCTCCCAGCAGCAGCACATGTCTCTGTCTCCATGATCTGACCCCAGCTAGAATGGGCACATTAGGTGTTAGCCTGGTCCACTCACACCCTGGAGGTCAGAAACACTCTTCTTCAGGTGTTACACCAGGGTCCTTCACTGCATAGACAGGGGTTAACAAGCTGCTGCAGAAGATCCCACGGGAGAAGGGAGCAGCTCAGCCATTTCCAGGCAGGCTGACACTTGCTAGGGTCTGCTTCTCTGATTAATTTGTTTGTGGAGATGTGCAACCCATTATTCATTAGGTAATGTGCTAGTAGAACATGGACCACCCCTTCCGCAACCGGTGGAACAAGAAGTCTCTGCCTTGTAACCAAACAGTTTAAAACTGACCCAGACAAAATGTTCCTCAACTGTTCCACAAGCTTCTGAGTACAACCAGGTCATTTATTTCTGGAACCAGCATGGAAGGGAATAAGGGCTATCTGCAGTTTAAAAAAAATATTATTTGTAGTGATACACATTTAGTCTGTCCCCTCAATAAAGAAGCCAAATACAAACATGTACCGTAGGCTTACAAAGGCACACAACTGTGGGATGTCTGGATGCCTTTCTCCATGTAATAAAGGTGATGTTGTGTCAAGCTTTATTTCCTGTGCTTTGAAAAGTATTTTCACCCTTGAAGTTACACGTTGTGCCATAGCTGACATGGCTGTATAGAGAACTTATCAACTATAGAGTTGATAAGAAAACTGTATACTACTATAAAATATGTCCCACCCTCCCCAACAAATCCAAACAGAAATACACATTGGATTACTCATAATTTTCATCCGAATCAATTATCAGAGTGTCTTCTAAATAAAACTGGTGTCATTTTCTAAGTTTTTTTTGGCTAATCCAATGATGCTACTAAATATCACCAAGTATCAAGGATGTGAAGTCAAAACCCTTTTTTTCAGCTCAGCTGTGCTGAATGGCAATTACACATTCTGAACAATCATACAACTTCTTTAATCAAATGAGGTAATATGAAATTGGCTAGATTTTCCTCAATACTTTCAACTTCAGTGAAAAATACAATAATTAAACTCTCGGTACAATGACTTTCAAACCTCAGCTCACTCTCAGCCCCCTCCCTTCTTCTCTCTCTGGATAATAAATCCTTATGAAAGCTGCCACCACGACTGAGACAAATTGTGAAATTGTTTAATAATGTTGACTTAAGTAGTGACATCATTTGGAGACTTTTGGTTTTCTTGAGATGTATTTAAAGACAACTGCAAGCTGCCGCATGTGACAGAGCAGATACAGCCCCCAGCAGCAGGAAGGAAGGTGTTTGAAGCAAGGGGGGGCTATATCTATATCCACCATGGGGACTGAGGTGAGTTGGCTTTCGAGGGCTGAAACCCCAGCGTTGTCGTCTATCCACTTCCATGGTGGCCCATCTAACAAGCCCTTCTTTGAAACACTTCTCTTAGGAGAGGGACAGAGACAGATGAGTTAATGCCTCATATTTTGGAGGCCAGGGAGGGTGTCCAAGCCACTCTTGACAGCCCAAGCAAAACATTTTAATGTGCTTGGAGACTAAAAACACTCAGTGAAAAGTAAACCCTACAGAGCCAATTGCTTTCCCCACTCTGAGAAGCAACTGCCTCATCAGGCCCTGGGCACTTGCTGAACCCATGCAGAGTTGGCAGCCAGACTCTGGGAACATTTGTTTTACAAAACTGATCATTTCACCAGGAAGACGAAAATCTACTTTAAGAAGGAGATAAAGAATGAGACCATGAGGTTCCTTCCCACTGTTGTGCTTTTTCATCTGTGAATAACATTAACCTAACTCCAGCAAAAATTATCAGGGTGCATCTCAACTGGCTGGATATTGGGAAAAAAAATCACTTTTGTTGTTCCTCTTATGGGAGGTGGTATGAATGACCACCTCGGCTCTGGTGTGAGAACCACACTGTGTTTCAAAAGACAGTTCAACCCCCACGAAGTACTGCAAAATAATAACACACTCCCCAAATATCTTGCAGTTTTAAAAGTATGTATCTAATAAATCTGAACATTATCTATTTAAACGGATGTAAAATGTCTGTCTCTCAAAAGCTGGGCTGTAATTCTACGGATGCCATGGAAAGGAGAAAAAAAAATTACTAGCTCTAGTAACAGATGTGAAATTACATTAGATAAATATAATCATTAGTTTCAGTCTCACCCTGGTTAATTTGTTTGTGGAAATGTGCAACCCATTATTCATTAGGTAATTTTTCACACATTGATTAGAAAGCCATGTCGAATTGTGACCCAGCACATTGGGGTTTGCCTATCTTGCAGTGAACTATATCGCTTACAATAGTGGAAATGGGGGACAAAATGTTTATCTCAGGCTGATTTTGTGCCAATAAATAAAGTAAATCAATAGCCAGTGAAGTGTGAACGACATTTCTCTGCTGTATAATATGGTTTTGGGGGCAATTTGACATGCTACAAGGGGAAACAAGGGTCTTGAACAGAAAGGTAATAAAAGCAAATCATGCTGGTAACTGTTACTGAAGTCCTGTATTTTTCTCTACATGGGCAGCTTTAAGATGAGAAGAATAATGCACATAACAGTCTAAAAACACCTAGACACTCCCCAGCTTTGTAAACATTGAGGACCAAAATCAGATGTGGTCAAGGGAGGGGCAGGTCTCTGGGAAATTGAAGTGTCTATGGGTGCCTTCTCTGGGTTTAGATGGGACCCCGGGCTGCACCGGTGGTGCCAGTACTTCCCAGACAGCACTCATCTCCAGTAGCTTCTTCCTTTCAGTAGCTTCCTCTCTAGGGGGTTAAATTCGGAGACTATAAATAGTTTTGCATCAAATCACAGAAGCAGTGTTCCCATATTCCCCTGAGACCACTGCAGCATGGATGCAGCTTATTTTATGTGGTGTTTGCTGCTGGTGTGAATCAGTGGAACTTCATCAGCTTTGGTGTACTACACCTGTTTGCGCCAACAGAAAAAGTTGACCCTTCTTTGCAGTTACTCAACTTTGATATTTTGCCTTTGCAAATTGCAGATTTCTTTTTTCAAGAAAGGAGGGAGAATTACACATTTGTGGTTGGTGCTGTCAGGTCTGTCTTTTACACCCCTTCCCAAATTATTCTACCTAAAAGGTAATTTGGGCAAAATAGGTATATGATTGGTGATTTTATGCAAGCATCAGTTGTGGGGTACTTTATTTCTTCCACCAAACATAAATGGTAATAAACCCTTAAGTTCTATTTTTTTTTGTGTATGTGTTGGCGTTTCTACAAGAAAGAGAGTGGAAGAGAAGTTATGTACAGTTCAAGGCATTCTTTAGTGAAATCTCAGAAATTAGTCTCAGATGTCATCATGGCTGGCATCAGGACAAAAAAAGAACACATGGCAAACACAAGAAAAAGGGGTTCTTTAGCAAATCTTAACACCTCCAATGCACTTTGCGGTTGCGTCACCTGCAATGCCCTGTACAGACCATCACAGCATTCACAGCAGTCCACGTAAGGTAGGATAGAAGACTAAACTTAAAAAGCAGTGTAATAAACTCAGGCAGCCCCAATCAGAAACCTTTCCCACCCCTGTGCCCACGGGTCTTGGTGGGCCTCAGCTTTCTCCTGTGGAGACCCAAGCACTGGGTCTGCCCTACCAGTGGGGACAGCTGGTGCAGCTCTAAATGCCGGTTAACAGAAATGAGACTCTATCAGTCATTCAACTGAATTTTGGCCAGTGCAAGCAGCTAGGGCCAGGTTGTTCCCTTGTCACCACAGAGAGGAGTTTGTGCTTTCTAGTTCCTCCCTTCCCCATCACCCCAGTCTCAGAGATGAAATGTCTCTGCAGAGCCTGGGTCAAGCTGGAAGAAAAACTGCTGCAATAATGAGGTCTGTTTGTCCAGATGCTAAGTAGTTTAAATGAAGGTGAGTTGTTTGAGAAGCAGGTTGCAGGAGGGCAGCAGGTTGCTCTAGAGAAACTCTCGTAGTTGGGAAGTGGGCAATCCTATTTCCTTGGGACACCTGACAGCAATTCACATGCCATGAATCACCACCCTCTGAGGATGGTTTCTTGATCATATGCCTACCACAGAGGGGGGAACACAAAGGTGTTTGTGTCCAGGAATCAAGACTCTTCAATCAAATCACACACTCTTTCAGCTGAAATTCAAAAGGACCCGGCTTCTGATGTATTTTAAAATAAAAATAAATAATGTGTGTAGTAAAAATTCTGCATACATCTTAATATCATTTAAATTTGGCTATTAATTCTGCATTTATAGTTTTTGCAGAAATCAAATTAAATTGTCTGAAACAGTCTACAAAATAATAGAACATGTCTATTAAACTCATAGGAGTCTCTCCTGACACCAAAGGGGCAAGAGGAATAGATAGCTGTCAATTTATAAGGTGCCTTTCCCTGTCATTTTAAGCCTCAGATGTTTTCTTTAAAATACAGATTAAAATAACTTGCGTTTTTCCACATAATGCAGACTGCATTAAGGCAATTAACATTTAATTAACAGCAGGTTTTCCTCGGCAGGTCAGATTGCGAAGGGCTCACTGTTGTTGCCATAGAAAGCGGAAGGCTGGGCTGTTTGGTTTCCAGCAAAGGAACAGCTGTGTTCGAGCCCTGACAGTCTGAAATCATCCTGGATAGGCTATAATGCTCCAAAGAACAAGGAAAGAAGGTGGCTGTCAGTGTCACAGAGACCATCTCAGGCTGCTGGAGAATGTCATCCGCTTTAGAAATCAGTGTGCTGTTGTTAGGGTATTTTTTTTAATTGAACTGACAGTAGAGCTTTAAAACTCCTGTAAGCGCTCAGTAACCTAATTTAACTGTTTTCCTCTGATATGCTTTTTAATTGCATGAACAGAGCAATGCAATTATTTCTCACAGTTTTGCTTTTCATCTTTTATTTTCGCTGCTTCTCTTATCTTCAGATTCTTCACTCTTTTTCTTGGTAGCCATTTGGGGCTCATTATGAATATTATCCAAGAAAAGATAGATGCACAAATTTCATTAAGAAGTTGCATTGTTGCTCTGAATTGAAAGCTGCTATCAAGATGGTGCAAACAATATTTGTAAAGGGATCTTTAAAAAGGATAGAAATACTGAAATGAAGATAACAAGATAGATGCAGTGAATCTGTACTAACACAGACTAATATCTCCTGGGGAAAATGAAAAAAAAAAAAGCAATCTCAAAGAGAACTTGGAAGAGCATGGGGGCTCCCAGAAGGCTGGTGGAGTTTGCCTTTTCTCTTCAGTAGGCACAAGACAGGGCTCTAAATGATAATATCAGTGAAATGCAATAGCAACAACAACCAACTGTATTTTTCAATATCACAATTCA
The DNA here is from genome assembly GCF_001431845.1 of Calidris pugnax. NCBI lineage: Eukaryota > Metazoa > Chordata > Aves > Charadriiformes > Scolopacidae > Calidris > Calidris pugnax. Next base: position 4,343,045 of record NW_015094508.1, on the reverse strand, counting down.
AGGCTTTGTGTTGGGAAAGGATGTTGTTCTGGTCTGCTCCCAGGCTTTGGTAACTGCAGGCAGAGCTGCTCCTACTGTCCAGGGCAGTCAGAGAGAGAGTGATTCAGGCAAAGAAGCCTCACAGATGGTTGTGGTTTTAGTCCTCACTCCTTTCCAGAGGAGAGCAATAGATTGACTTTCCCTCTTTGTGTAACAGATTTTAACTATCAAAAGTATTCCATCTGTCCTGGTGAATTCATTAATCCGCATACCTGCATATGTTTGTTAGAGGGTCTGGCCATGGTGGAGTGACAGACCTCAGAGAAAGCATGACCCCAGGAATATTTCATATATATATATATATATATATATGTAGATATGAAATATATATTGTACGTGTAGACTCTCAGCAAAGGGCGTGAGTCCAGATGACCATTTGGAAAGACAGCTTGATAACTGCTGTGTTGATGCTGTTCCTCAGCTTATGGAGGAGTCTTAAAGAAACAAAAAATTATATGAAGAAACTAGTCTGCTGAGGGTACAGGCATGACCAGCAGTTCTGCTGGATGTGACTAGCATGTCCAGCTTGCCCCCAGTGGGGCCGTTCAATGGGTTAGTTAATGCTATGGGATGCACTGGTCCAGAAAGCCCAAGGCATGTGGCTTAGATAGATAGAAAGATAGAAATCTGGAGACAGAAAGGCTGTCTGCCTTCACATGTTGATGCCAGAAGCTGCAATAAGGAACTAAACCCAGCATACATGGACATTTGGGGGCTGATTCTCCTTGGGAGGCTTTTGAGAGCACTGCAGGGCTGTGGATATCCTCCTCTTTGGCCCCAGTGGTGCAGCCAAGAGCCAGGGCTGGGGCATTGCTGCATTCCTGCGAGGCCTCCAGCTCCTCTCTCCACCTGGGGAATTCTGCTTAGTGGAAAATGTTCTGAAAAGAAAAGGAGGACCAAAGTGGTTTAACGCCATGTTTGCCTTCAAAAATAGCACAGGTCTGGATAGCTTGGACTGATGGCAGTTAAGGGTGGTGGCTTTTTCAGTGCCAGCGTGATTGTCTGAAAGACATGTGAGGAGTAAAACACAGAGAAGGGGAGACAGCATGTTTATTTAGGTTTGTTACTGAGGGTAACTGAAAGAAGGTGGGAACCTGTCTACTTGGGGAAATCAGTGCAGAGTCAGCAGAGGTGAGGGTTTCTGGAGCCATTTCCTCAGTGGTCACTCCTCTTAGGCTACTGACTAGTGCAAGAAGAGGACCTTCTGCAATCTTGGTTTTTGGATGAGACAAATCATGCCAAAACTACCCTCTACAGATATACACTGTACAAGGAGGAAGGAGATCATTGAGATTTCCTGATGCCTAGGTTGCCTAATACCTGCCCTCCTCCCATGGTTGGAACTGGTTTGTGTCCAGCACACCCCCAAAAGATGCACTCTGCATGGGAGTGAGCCACTGCAAAGAGTGCAAACTGATTCTGGACAGGTTGGGTTGCTTCTGAGCTGGCCGTGTAGGGCCCAGATGTTGTAAATTGGTTGCCATGCCTCTTCTCCCACCTTCCCATTTTTCTTTTGTTTCCCCATTATTATAAAAAATTGGTAGATGGCTAATATTACAAGTCCAGGGCAAAACTACTCATACGTTTAGTGTAAGGACATTTAAATATTTAAAGCAGATGGTTCCCAATGACCTTACATGTCTCCTTTATAAATGTATGTACTGTCTTATAGAACCATCTGCATCCCAATATGCAGCTCATATGTTTCCAAGTGTTTCCTCGTTAACCAGCAGAAAACTTCATCTTCTGTCTGACGTGAGATAAAGGTTCAAGCTCAGCTCCAGTCACACAAATCAGCACCGCAGTTGGGAGCAGCATTTACCCCAGGGCAGTGAGGTATTGCATTCTGTGTGGATTGACTAGGGTAGGGTCTGGAGCGTGCTGGCAGACTCGCTCAGAGGAGCTGAGCCTGGGATGTCCAACAGGAGAAGGAGTGATCCTCAAGAGCGTAGCCCCCAGTACCGGCAGGGTGTTCGCATCACCTGAGGCACCCGCGTCACCCTGGAGAGTCTTTCTGCAAAATGCAAAACAATGTGGAGCGACGCGTGATTTCCTGACCCCCTAGATCAGCCTTGCTCCTCGCTCTGTTCTTGTACAGAAAAGCAGAGCCAAACTAGTAAAAGCAATTTTCCATTCTCCGAGGGACCCAGGGGAGATGAGCTCTGATCTTGTGCTCGTCTCACACTCCCTTGATTCCCTGGACTGGCAGCCTTCCTCTGTGAGTCTCCACTGTGCAGAGCTGCCCTGTCATTAGAGCAGTATGGTTGCTTCACTCCTTTCAAGAAAAATCCTTTAATTTTTTAGGACTCGCCTTGTGACTGGCCGTGTGCTACCTGCACTTTTTTAGTAGGAAATCATCTTAAAGAATTGTTCATAAAACATATATAAGTGGCAGGTAGATGGGAAGTGGCATGCCTCTAATTTAAATTTCGATTAGAAAAAAATACAGAAATGTATTACATGAGGAACTGCTAAGAGTTGTATGGAATATTGTGTTTTAAGACCTACTGTAGATCTATGTCGGTGCCTGTGAAAGAGAGGATAATTAGTGCCCGTACTCTCAGTCATATCAGACTAAAGGTAATGGGGTGTAAGAAATGGTTCATTAGGCTCTCTCAAGTACTTTTACTGTGTCCATACTATTTATACCAGCAGAAAAAATTCAATGTCTTTAAAATCAAGTGAAAGCATTCGCCTTAGATTCTTCAGTTTAAGAAATAACATTGAGTGATGATCTCTTAAAGTCAAATGGAAAAAAAAATGTACATAAAAAAACCCTTAAACTGGTTTTATTAGCATTCTGTGTCACTCCAACACAGTCTCTGTGCCTATGCAAATCCTGCCTCCTTCATTTGTGCTTCCCTCTATATGTTCAGCTTGCATAGGGGAAAATCTGTGGACACAGGAGGCAAGCAGGCAAACGCATAGCATTTATTTTCAAAAAGAAACATGCGTATGGAATATCATTTGCTTTCAGGTCTGAACAAAAGAGCAAACTGTGTGGAGAACAGCAACAAATGTGAGTAAGGGAATGGAAAGGATGACTGATAAAAAAGGGTTAAAAAACCAAAATATGTGTAGCTTGACTAAGTGGGGAGGACAGGATGGCATGCTACAAATGTTTGAAGGGTGCAGCTATCAAATGAGGGTGGGAAAGTTATTTAGGCTGACAAAGGAGATATAAGTAGGAGTAATAGGATGAAGTTAACAAAGGAAAAATTTAGGTTAAGAATCAAGAAAAGCTTCCTGACAGCAAAATATATAATACAGCTCTGGAGCAATTTCTCATGGGAAGCAAAGAAGCCCCATCACATGAAGCCCTATGCATTTAAAACTAAATTGGAAAAGCATTAGAAAATATAAGGAGAATAAAATATAAGGTGCTTTTCTGTGCACCAGGGGCTGGACTGGATAACTGGGGGCTGCTCCCCCCCCCCTCTATTTCCAGTTTTTTCTGGTTCTTTGCTAACAATGTGCCATTTGTACTTTCTAGAAAAGTAACTAGCACAGCAAGGGTAAATTTGGGAGTCAGTCTATTAGCATAAATTACACTATATATCTACAGGATAATAAGGGCATAGCAAAGACACATTGTACTAATACTGCATGCAATTCTGAGTGCACTTTTGAACATACCTCAATTTTTGATTTGCAGTCTTGGGCATCTCCATTTTGAGAATTTGGCCCTAGGTAAGTGCTTAATCGGGTACTTTTGTAGTCCCTGGCAAGAATTAAAGGAGTTGTGTTTGACACTGCGCACTCCACGCGTAGAGTGAGAGACACTGCTAAAAACCAGCGTGGAGCACCCACAGCTCCCACTGAAGGGTCTTTTGGTGGCAGGTCCTTCCCAAGGGTGTCTTGTGTGGGCAGCTTGTTTTGCACGGGGCTGTGGAAACTCAAGCCCAGCAGTGTGAGCTCGGCACGGCAGGCAAACACTTCACATGGAAAGGAAGTGCAAACGGGACTGCGTGGCACTGCGGTGCCCTAAACTTGTACCCCTTTGCTTTTGGGCACCAGAAAAGGGCTGCATAAATCATTCCAGTTCCCCCGGGACACTACGTATTTCAATTGACCTATCTAGGGCACAGATTGGCCCGGTGGCCATATTGTATAAGGACAGGTAGGACACTCAACTCTTTAACATACAGACAATGAACACCCCCACACACACAGAATACACAATTAAGGCATCCTGATAAATCTGACACCACAGAACAGACATACAAGGGGAAATAGGTATATCCTGAAAGAGGTAAAGAGTAATTATCTACCTATGCAAAATATATACCATGTGCATTTAAGTGCCAATTTAAACTTGGGCTGTTGCCACCTGTTCTAAAATTGCCCTGTGAAAAGAAAAGGTTCTAACTGCAAAATATTATTGGGAGGTTTAGTTATACTAGCACCATAAATTGCCTTTGCATACATTTTAGAAGATGTGGTGTCTTGTTCTTAGAAGATTATGGTTTCCCTCACACAAAAGAACAACCGCATCTTGGCTAAAAATATCTTGATGTGAAGATGGCAGTATCTCGGAGACATTTGTCTTTATGTATACACTAACAAATGGTCAGTAACCCATGACCTATACCCAGGAAAGTGTTTATGAATAACTTTCAAATCACAGAGAACAGCTCATGTGTTTCAGATAAGCTTGTCCTCCAGAAGGTTCCTGGTGCTTGTGATTGTCATGAGCACTTGTAGGCTTTTGTGCTAAGGAAGCCCAATGCTTTCCTGCATTTCCCTGGTCTTCTACAGAAATAATTTTTGTTTCCCCTGAGAATTTAGAGTTATTAAAATCAGCCTCTGCAGTCCTAACAGAGAAAGAAATGCTCAAAAGCCTACTTACTTCAATGTTTGTTGGATTTCTCTTTTCTCCTGCACTGGGATTGCAGGACCACACCATAGTTACTTTGTAAGCTGAGTATTGAGCTTTCAGGGCTCCCTATGTTTGATCTTTACTCCTGGAAGGCAGACTGAAAAATGGTTCATATAGTTTATTTCTTTTAGAAAGCAGCAACACCTTCTCTATGCAGAATGAAAGCCACCCTCATGTGCTAGGATGAAAAAGTTATCAACTGTTTGTTGAAATTCCAGTGTACACTTGCTCAAAAACTCAAAACCATTCTGTAAATCAGCATATATTAGTACTACTTTTTGAAAAATTATCCTCCATAACTGTGGAAGTGCTTGGGGAGACCAGTAAAAAGCCATGATCCTGCTGTGCCAGGAGAGACAAGGGAAAGATGACATCAGTGTGGAGGAGTTGACACTGCTCACCTGTGAGAGCACTGAATGATACTTGCATCGCGTTTGCTGCAGGAGTTGAAAATGCTGGGCTAATTCTTGCTGGTGCCAGGTCTGGCAAAGGTAAGTCAGGTGTCCCCCGAGGTGCAGAAGCCGGGAAAATGCGGGTTCAGCCGGTGGGCCTTGCCCGAAGGCAGAGCACATCTCCCTCCCCGGGAAGCTGCCAGGAGCACAGCTCCCTGCCATCAGCTCAGCTGCACGCTACGGGCGTCCTCCTCGCCCTGCCATCACTCCTTTCAGTAAAGCAAGGTATTTCTGCACAGAAACACCCTCTGCAGTAAACTTTCAGACCATTTCACAGTTTCACATGGGGCGCCTTTGAAAATAGATCACTCTTCATGTGCTATTTTGTGGCTTTCTCTAGTTACACTTTTTTTCCTCCCCCCTCCAAAATTCAGGGGAATTCCAGAACATTTTGCAATTAGCTAAGGATTATATTTCCTTATTTTTATTAATTTTATGTAAAGTGGGATTTATCAGTGGAGCATTCATTGACACTGACTTCAATTTATTCTGATGAAACTGACTGACATCTGTGTGTGCTGTTCATCAGTCATAATTTAAACCATTCTTAATTGCATTAAATGTAAATTAAGACATTCAATTTCAGCCATTATTTTTCATAAAACACTGTGAACTGAATTTTAGTGGGTCATGAGATCTTACATTCAAAATAAATAGGGTAAATTCGAAACTTACCATTGATGTTCATATTTCACCCTTTGTCGGCTGTATTTCTTTTGTAGCTTACTAGATTGGAACAATTAATTTTCTCTCTGAAGGGAACACGAATGGCTAAAGATGATGTAGCTGAGTTTTTTAACAAATGACTTTATCATTTCTAGAGCTTGCTTGTTACCACAATGTATTAAATATATTAAGAGAAAACGCAATTAACCTTTCATCTAAACCAAATGACAAATTAAAACAGAAAACGCAAACCATGCCAGAATCAACCCTCTGATTTTAAATTCACAAGGCTACACTGCTGGATTTATTTGCTGAGCTTCCTCAAGCAACAAGGGCTGCTCCTGTTCAGCCAGAAGGGCTTGGGTCAGGCGGTGCTCGAAATAACTGGAGGTGCAAGCTGCCTTTGCTGTGCAGGAGGGTGGTGTTCAGTGAGTGGTCTGGGAAAGGTCAGATACCTCATTTTTGGAAGTTGAGACCGAAGCTCCTCTATAATCTAATGGATCCGGTCCCAAATATCCAGTAGAGCGACCAGCAGACCCTAGCAGTGAGGAGGCAATTTTTAAAATTGAGCATGTTTTTCTCCAGATCGAGGGGTGGGCTGCACGCTGTAGCTTAACACAGGGAGCATCCCAGCCAAGCTCGCTTTTCCTTGGTGGGTGGCAGAAGTCAGCTTGTGCCCAGCCTAAGGCAGCCACCTTGGGTCTCCTGAACTCATGGCAGGAAAAGCTACGGCTGCCCCTGGAGCAGCCGTGTACGGCCCAGCCTGTGCTGGGGGGCTCACCCCCAGGGACAGAGGCAGCTTGTGCCTGCAGGCTGGCCCTGAAAACGGCCAGAAGTCCTGGCACATGGACCACTAAGCTGGTTGGCAGGGTGGGGTGCTCAGGGAAGAGCTGCCAAGTTTCTCTCCCTGGTTCCTCGCTGCAGCGGATTTGGAGGGGCAGTTGCCCACCTGTCTGCCACTTTATGTCACAGGACTGCTAGCCTGGGAGTGGGTGGCACGTGGGTGTGAGTGTCCGCACTGGTTTAAACCAAGTGATATACCCTCTTGGGAAAGCTTTCCAGCTCTGCTTTAGCACCTGCTGTATCGCTTCTCTAGATCTTATGGTCACAGGGTGCTGGTGTGAACCCACCCAGCACCAGCTTTACCATTAAGGAAGTCCCTGTTGCATGGCTAAAGACCTGGTCTGCCCCAAATCGTGGTTCCACTCTGGGATTCACCCTTACAAGTCACTGAGTAAAGGCCACTCTTGTGGCTACAGCTCTTCAGGACGGGGTGCAAAAGTTGCCAACAAAGCGGGGGACCACAGACCTTCCCTTACACAGGTAGTAAAATTTTATATAACTATTATATATGACATTTACATTCCCATGCCAGTTCAACTGGTGGAGAATGAAGTGTTGCAGTAAGGCTGGAGATGGGTAGTGATGCAATCATTCTCCCAGTTTCTTGCTATTAATATAGGTCTCTTACTCATTTTTAAAGATAGCGTAAATGAGAGTACTGAATATAAATGGCTTTTGTAAGTCATTGAGGTCAGTGAAGCATGTCATTGTTTGCAACTTGAATTCCATGAAAGCACTGGCTGGCTGAGATGCACACTATATATTTTTCTCATAAATAAAAAACACAAACAATATTCAGAATGTTTAATGATAATTATAAAATAATACTGTGTACAATGAGTTTCCAGAGCCAGAACTAGTTGCAAGTGCTTAATAATATGACCTTACGGTGTCATCTTTAGCGTACGTGATGCCTATATGCCAGCAATGTATAAATTATTTCTCTGGCTGTACGTTAGCAAACATTTGATTATGATTTATTTTGGGGTTCTCTGAAAGATGAAGTAAGTTCTTTAATATTAGCATTACTAATGATTTTAATGAGGCATTAAAATGTTGCAGTATTGTAGGAACATTTTTCTTTTTTAATATTATTTCATTAATAGTTTACATGAATGTTAATGTTAAATTGATTATGGAACCTGAAAGAGTAATCCACAAAATGTCAAAGTGCCATTAGCACAGTGAAAGAGCCCTCCAAAGGCAGGGATCTGGTAAGAGCTAATGAGATATCTCTGTACCACATAACACTGAAGCAGCTTTTTCTAAAATTAAGACTGAAAATTAGGTTTTAATATCCTTCACTTTGGGACTCTCCAGCCATTTCAGTGACTTGAGCGTTCAGCCTCACACACGCAAAAAGCCAGTTCAGACCCCAATCCCAGAGACTCCCACAGAATTTGATCTTACGTCGGAATTCACTTGGTATATGAGCCGCAGTTAAAAAATTAAAAAAGCCAACTGCAAAAGGATTTTAAGAAAAAAGGTCTTTTATCAGATGCGATGACTGCATTATCTATCTATTGACACTTCTGCAGAGTGGATCAGCCATAGGGAGTTATGGTTCCCATGTAGTAAGCACTGTACGTATTGCTCTTCAGATGAACAAAAAAAAGAGCACAATGAACTCTTCCAGTGAGTTTTGGAAAGCAAATTTTTATCTAATGCTTTGTTTTCTCATCCCAGAGGGCAGGTATGTTCAGAGGAACATGTGGAAATTATGCTGCTTTAGACAACCTAAATGGCAGTAGGGGATAAGAAGGGCTGCGAAAGGATCTGACACACATCTGTGAGGTTCTCCACTGATACACAAATCTGGGAGGTAGGAATGTTTCAAGAGACTTGTCCCACAGCAGCTCTGGCTTAAGCAACCAGCACTTAGGCAGCAGATGAATCAAGGTCTCACTGACCTTGGCAGCTTTACAGGGGAAAAATTAATGTAAAGATGAAGCGCGCTCAGACAATTTCATCTATATGTTAGGTAAATCATGTTCTCATGTGCTGTCCATATATGTTTTGAATTTCCAGTGATAGTTTAATTGTGGCTGGGGCAAAAAAAAATTTACTCTCTAGATCTTATTTCTTCTTAAGAGGAGATTACGAGGTGAACTGGGCCGGTTTTTCTTTCCCCCCTAACTTAGTCCCATGCTATGGAATATATAAGAGTATCAGAGAAGCTAATTTGTGTAAAAGCATAATATTCACACAGACAAAAGGAATATTGTCTTTTAAGTATAACCACCAATAAGCATGCCTGCCCGCGGTGTCCCCGTAGCCAGACAGCTGCTATGATATTCCACATCAAGTCTTGATTACTGATGTCCAAGCCTTTCTCACAGCTGTTATTTCCAGGATCCCAGTTTCACTATCAGGGCCAGCATCCACCCAGCACCTTTCAAATACACATGGCCAGAAGTTTGGGTATCCGGAGGTCCCAGGCCCAAGGGACAGCCACAGGACAAGGTGCCAGGGCAGGAGAGGTGCTCTCAGATCTTCAGCCTGAAGCATGTTGGAAGCAGGTCAGGGCTTTGGTGCAGCACAGTACCCTTTGCTGGACTTGAATTGCATCCTAAAAACACAAAGCCTCATGGCAGCCTCACAGGACTGTGAGGTTTTGAACTTCTTGTGGTGTTTGAGTTCAAGTGGAGAGGAGGAGCTCAGACTTTCTGTGGTATAGGGCTGCCAGAGGCTGGCTCCCTTACGGGCGGTGGAGGGAGCGGAGTGCCCAGCCGCAATCTGGATGTAGGTAGGGTGCCAGCCTGGCAGCTCCGGGCGGTGTATGATTTGACAGCTCCAGGTGTCCCTCTTCAAGGTCTTCCAAACAACCACAATGATTGAATGAACCCCAGGCAGCAGCAGGTGTGGGAGGGAAACCCTGGTTCTCCACAGCCTGAAGCTGTACTGTGCCACCCTCATCCCTCCAAATCATGTTCCTCTGAGCCAAGGCTCAAGCTGAAGCTGAGCAGAGAGCTCAGCCCCAGGTGAGATTGATCTCTCTCTCTTTCCCTGTCTCTCTCTTCCACGTAAGACTCTTGTTGTAGTCTGGTAATGGCAATTAATTAGTCCAACAACATCCTTAGGAAAAGCACTTCTCCTCTGCCACAGATGAGGAAACTGAGGCTCCATAGCCTATACCCTGATCCCGCTTGGCCCCTGTCAAAACCAGTGAAAGTTCTTTCTTGGACCGACTGAGAGGACTATGGCTTCTCTCATGTAGGTCTTTTCCTATAGACAAAACTCATAGAGTACTCATTATTGCTGGAAAAAAAAGGGCTTGGAGAAAATTACTCTAATGTCCCATATTAGAAAATTACATAATGGATGTTACTCCCTCTACCTTCCCCATAAAAATTCCGGAGCTGATTTCGGAATTTCTGGAGCTTTTTTTTTTTCCCCTTTTTTCCCCCTACACAGGTAAACTGATTTGAAAAGGGGTAGAATAATTTCCTTTTACTGTGGCCTGTTTGTGTCCCTGAAATCTGCAAAGCTGGTCCTGAGCATCACTCCATGGCCAGAGGGCTCCCAGATCTCAATTAACCCTTGCTTCTCCATGGGGCAATGGGCAGCAAAATACAGTTTCAAGTAGCCTTGAGAACACACTTAGCTGTCAAGAGGCAGAATGAGGAGGCAACAGTATCTTTTATTTCCTCTCCCACCTTATAAATTAGTGATGGCAACCCTAATCATTAAACCAACAACTTAAAAAAACAATTAAGTAGTTAATAAACTGATCATTTTCCAATAATAAGGAAAGAGATGATCGGCTGAGAGAGATGGTTCTGGCTTGTAAGCAGAATTCCTCATTTCGCTCCAAGACCATGCAGAGCTCCTCTTCATTTAAATTTTACTAAGAAGTTCTGTGCAGAAGCTGACGGTGTGATCTGGACTGTTATACTTAAGAGGGCATGTATTTATTATCCCACTTGTTTATGCTATCTGAATATTCCAGCTGGCATCTGATAGACGGAAGTTACCAGTCAGCTCAATATGATGTTCCAAGTGCAAGGAACAGGTTTATCCTGGAAAGACCTGTTTTATTAAAAGTGAGTGATAAGATTAACATGACACTGAACTGCATTGTGATGCTCCCTATACTGCTGAGGCAAACCTAATGGCCTTCCCCTGCCCTCGTAGGTGGATGAAATTTCCATCAACCCTAATAGGAGATTTTTCCGTTGTAGACACCACTGCATTGGTCCTTCATCCATTCCTAACATTGTTGAATAAGCAAAGAGTTAACCTGGAATCCTTTGCCAATTGCAATGCTGTGTGCTGGTTTCCTGCTAGGGAGAGCTCAGGGTGAATTCATTTTCAGCTGAATATGTCATTAAGGAACAGGATTTATTAATGACTTATTAATGCAGACAGAGTCAAACTGAATTCTGGTGCAAATCCTCTAGGGTCTGAAGGAAATACACAACTGCTTTTGGGGCACGTGGTCTGTATATGGCTAGTTCCTGCCATCAGATGTGGATATATAGGCGATATTAAGTATTCTGTTTAACACAGTACACTTATATTCATTACCACTCAGAATAATAAAAACTTCCCATTTTACAGTGACATTTATTTACCGCCGAGCATCAGCCCAGGCGAAAGAACTCCCAGTTCACTCCTGTATATAATCTCAGGGTCTGTCATTCACATGTAGAAAACTCAGCTCTCTATTTAGCACAGTGTTGGTGAAAGATAGACATTTACAGGGCCCCTCTGCCCTTGAGCTGTTCCATTAGTGCATGGAAAGCACCTTGCAGCCTGTGACAAGCGCAGCAGATCGGCACTAAATCAAAAATCAGTGCCAGCCAGGGATCTAAGCCACCATGAAGGTCACAGCCATCAGCTGCATGCCATCTCAATCCAAACAAAACATGCTGGATACAGGGGGATTTTCACTACTCACAATAGGAGACAAACATATCATGTTAGTGTAATCCCCTGATAGCAGTGAAATGGGTAACTGACCTTTTAAATACTTTTGAGTATATAATAAAACTTTGAAGATGGGGAAAGGAGGTGTTGGTAATTTTTGGGTGCTTTTTACAGTGTAACTGAAATGTTGGCTCTGTGCCACAGCAACCCAAAATGTTAACATAGAATTTCTCCCCCAGTGCTAGAGGTGCTACTTTAAAAAGCTTATTAATTAATTCTCTATATTCAGTTTTTTCCCTAAATAATGCTCCCTATTCAGAATAATTTTCTCTACTGAATGATAGGAAGCGTACCCAAGTATCCTTAAGTGGTTGATTAATCTGAAAGAGATTTAAGTGAAGATACAGTTGTGCACAGCATCTTTCCTAAAATTGTAACCCAAGGCAATGTCCAGAGTTGAATACTGTAGCAGCTGCACAAAGCTAAATGAAGGGAAAACAGCGGGATGGGAGATTAAGAGGTTTAAGTAAGGCAGTCAAGGTAGTCTACTGCCTGAGTTGAAAGAAGAAAAAGAGAGATCAAATGGCAGGATCTAAACTCACCAAACACGCGCCTTCTCTCAGCCACATTGCAGGAGGTGTCCTAGTGCTGGACTAGGTGTCCAGCAGTGCAGCCTACAAACCTCCACACTGGGATGGGTATGTACAGGTTCATCTTCTCACTGGGGTCTGCACAGAAGATGACTGGGTCATACGTAGCTCTCCATCTTTCCTCCACAGAAAGTGGTGTTGAAAACCATTTCCATTTACATGAGTCCTCAGGGTGAAGGGGACAGAGAAGCAAGAACAGCTATGGGAGTGAAAAATAGAAATACTTCCTTCCCTTTTGGCCACCACTGGCCCATCTCCCTGCTCAGCCCGGCAGGCTAGAGGTTGAGGTCTCCTCTCCTCTCATGAGGGCTTGGCCACTGTGGTGGTGGGTTGACCCACAGTGGACCTGAGCACAGAAGTTTCTCTTTGGGGTCCCCTGGCCTTCTGCAAGTTCCCCCTGGATTCACAGAGAGCTTGGGGAAATCTGGGGGTTTGGGAGCTAAACGCTGGCATTGTTCCATGGTTTCTCTGGATAAATTTTGGAGCAAACTCCTGTAGCTGATTCCAGAGAAAAATGCCTTCTTTCCCAGGTCCCTACCATCAAGCTTTGCCTAAGGGGAGCCCTTCCCATTCCCCCAGGATGAACTATGTGCTCTAACGGATGGAGTCTTTATTTCCCCAGCTCTACAGTAACTTATGTTCTGCTGCTAAAACCAAAAAAATACAGATATGCTGCCTGCATGTCTCTGTGTGTGTGGTATACAGGGTGTGTGGGAAGGCAAAATGGTTGCCCTTCCTTCACTATCCAAAATAGGAAAGCTCATGTGCAAACTGCATGAGAAGAAAATGAATCCCCTTTTGAAATAAAATGACCAGAAGAAGGAAGGTAGAGTTGCTTCCCCTTGGAGATGTCCACCTCTTGCTTTGGGAAGGACCATTCCTGTTAGAAACATAAAATATGTAAAACAAAAATAAACTGAATGGCTAGGATAAAAATAATATTTATGTAATCCACGTGAACAGATCTATTGAGTGTCAATGCTTATTTTAGCTATGGTATTTCAGCATTTGACAGACTAATTGGCTGCACCATTAATTATACAGAAAGCTAATTTAAATAAGATACAAACCAATGCACTGGGTGAGGCTACAGGTTCGTCAGTGCCCAGCAGTGGATACATTTTCTTAAGAAAAGAGTGCAAGAAGCTGGGCAGGTACAGAAGTAACCCCTCCTGCACTGCACTTCCATGGCTGTGGGAATCAGCCTCTGCCAGGTGTCGAACCGTCATCTTTAAAAGCTAACAATGGACCTACCCTTCATGAGACTGCCTATTACTTTCCTGAAACTATTTCAATATACTTCCCTAAATAAGAGACAAAAGATTTGTCAATGTTTTTTTAGGAAAGAAAGATTTCTGTTAGAGGGGAGTATTTGTAAACTCGAATAGCTTTGTTTACATTGCATTGCTGTTCTAAACGCTCATTTTGCTGTTAAAAAATTTTGCTAATAAAAAAACTTTACACATCCACATATGCGACTGATTCATAGATCATTTTATACAGGTTATGTACATCTTATTTTTGTGTCAAAATGATGTATGTATTATCCATCTACCTGCACGCACAAGCATAGACAAGAGCTCCACAAACTATTGTAGGGTGCTCTTACTGTCAGGTGCCAGCCAAAGGCAGCGCATTTGCAAACCAAGCGCTGCGAGGCCGTCGCGAATAGAGGGAAACCCGACGGAGAATTTTCTCCCTCAGCCCCAGAAGTTCCCCGTTATCGCGGAAACCCCCCCAAAACCGCGCTGGGGCACGTGCCTGGTGGGCGGCTGCCACCTGCTGGCTCCAGGGGACCAGCCCGCAGCTGGGGACAGGACTCCGGCTCCCGGGGCAGGTTTTTCCTCCTTGCTGCTGAGACCCAGGGTCAGGATTTTGTCTGCGCGGTGCCAGAGCTTTCCATAAACCCACGCGCATCACTGGATGATATTATTGGATTTAAATTCTCCTTAATAGCAGTTTCGCGGGCTTTCAAGCGAGGGAGCCGATTGAAAAGGAGCCAGAGTGAAGTGTCCTTCCTTCTTTCTTCTTTCTTTTTCTTGTTAGTTAATAAAGTTTTTGTATTCATCATTCATCAGAAGTCAGCCTGGGAGTGTGCTCTGTTTAAACGCTCTGGCTTTTCACTTAATGCATCCCATCTGTTTCTGAAATAAATTGCAATAATCCGTGTTTAATGTTAATCAATGTATTACTAAATATGCAAATTATATTAAAAGACGTGGTTTGAAAAAGCTTTCATTTGTAAATATGGTAGTTTAAAACAGGAAGCATATCTAAAAGCCATTTAGATACAGTAGCCTAACTCTAACAGTGTGGCTGATTTATAAAGCGGTTTGCAAGTTGATCTTTCTCCCACAAGGGGATATGTAAAACTGTTGCATATCAGATTTTGTTAACATCTGATGGGTTACTGCTAACAGTGTAAAAGCCTAATATTCACAACCATGTCTCTTATTTAAATTAAAGCAATCTTATTCCAGCTTTCTAATTTTTGTGCTCATCCTAACATATGAATTTGCATGAAGAGTTTATGAATCACAGTGAAAGCAATTTGAACAAGCTTTTCAATCAGTGCTACATCTTAGTGCCTGATTTAGATAATTCATTGTCTAAGGGGCTCTCCTGGCCTCTCCCTCTCCTTTTCAGGGGGCCTGGTCTGTCGAGCTGATGTGGCCACAGACCCTTTGCTCCAGCACGTCACTTCGCAGGAGGGCCCTAAGCAGGACCCTTGCGATGCTGCTCCCACCACCAACGTGGCACCAGTCCCCAGCTCACAGAGGCCCTACAGCGTTGCTTGTGTTGATGTGTTAGACATATAGGACAGGGTCGTTTGCACTCGTTGACTTTCTATGGGGCATGGCCACAAAGTCTACAGGCAGGAAGTGGCATGGCCACAAAGTCTACAGGCAGGACTTGACCCCTGCGCCCAGTTTCTGGACCTGAAGTAGCAGCTTAGTTTGACTTCACCTTTGCAAAGCGATACTCTTCCCTCACGTCACAAAGCCCGAGGTTTGCCCTCAGCCCTCTGGGGATCTGAGTGATGGCGCTGTGTTTGGTGACTGAGATTGCCCTCAAGGAATTTATTTTTTTTATTCTCATCTAATCAAATCGAAAAAGTTAAAGTAACGATTAGGTCTGGAATGAAGATCCCTATTCATGGAGGATTTATTGACAGTACCTTTGAAAGTACTGTTTAATATGCAAGGTAAACAAATTAAAAATCCCAGCTTGTGGTCCAAGGGCATTCACAAATTAGAAATGACCCTCTGCCTGCCCTGAGAGTGCTAATGATGTAAAAGCTGAGAGGAGCTGAAGCCTCTCGGGAGAAGAGAGTGGGTCAGAGGGGCTTTTGTTGAATGCACCAATCTGTTTGGCTGTGACAGGCTCTTTGTCTAACTTGGGAGATGACAAGAGGAACTGAGCCGTCTGGCAAAGGTGGGGATGTCTGTCTACACGGAGTTGCAAGCTTTACGTATTCGTCATTTTGCATTTGCTTCGCTGCTGGTGCCTCTTGGCTGCCTGAGACCAAGGAGAACACTCCCCACTGCCTGCAGCTATGGGGATAGAGAAACAACAGCTTGAGTCAGTATCAAAAAGTGTGACAGGAGGAGGCTTAAATCACCAACCCAGTAACTTTGCTTTGCTTCCCAGGTGTTTTAATCACTAAGGTTGTCTCTAACCCAGAGCTGAGAAAGCAAAAAGGTTATCCAGTAAACTGTGTGTCCACATCTTGCTCAAAGGCTGTCTGTCATGAGGAGCAGAGTGTGAGTGGTGGCAGCGCTGGTATCAATTGCAGCAACGCATTGGTGCAGTCTGAAGGCTAAGTGTCTTGGTGCTGCCAAGGATCATGTGTAGGAGCCAGTCTTCTCTCTGGCACACACTGACCCTTGGCCTCCGAAACACTCTGCTGCTCGGGAAATGTTATCCTGTCCTTGTTTTTAACCCAGCTGGGCTGTTTTGGGGATTCTTATACCTTGCACAAGAAGGCAAAGCTCTGTCCCCAGGGATGCATGCACAATTTTCTTTGACTCTGTCAAGAATTTGAGTGAAGTTCTAAGTGCACTGAAATAAAAAAAAGTTGAGCCATCAATGCTGATAATGCCAAGATGGATATCCAGATGCATATCCATGGAAATCCAGATGGATATCTAGGAATCATAGAATCATAGAATGGTTTGGGTTGGAAGGGACCTCAAAGATCATCGAGTTCCAACCCTCCTGCCATGGGCAGGGACACCTCCCACTAGAGCAGGTTGCTCAAGGCCCCATCCAGCCTGGCCTTGAACACTTCCAGGGATGGGGCATCCACAACTTCCCTGGGCAACCTGTTCCAGTGTCTCACCACCCTCACGGTAAAAAATTTCTTCCTGATATCTAATCTGAGGAAGTGGGGGTGGGGCAGCCTGGTTGTTCTTTGGCTGCTGTATGAAGGAAAAAGAAGAATTTCCTTCACTCTTTTCCTTTGCTTCTCTTGAATTCTCATTTGGATCCAGAATCGATCCAGCTAAGATACCATGCAGGCATAGCTACTGCTACAACGAAAAAGGAGATGGTGGTTCCAAGCCCATATTCACAAAGTAACACTTGCAGAAATTGCAATGAATAAAATTGTTCAGTGATCAAATCTGATTTTAAAAGCTGCTGCTAGAGAAGGCCTGACTGGCAGTGTAGCAAGTTGGCTGGTTAGTAGCAGACCTGCTTCAGCTGCTTTGGAAGCCTGCATATTTCAAAAGCTGTTCCTGATTTTTTGACTGTCTGTTTAGAACCCCCTTGAGGTGTGCTTTCCAGAAACACTAAGCACTGACAGCTGTAGGCAACCTTCTTTTGGTGGGCAGTGCTCAGTACTTCTGAAGGTGGACCTAAAATCTAGCACCCCAAACCAAAATACCCACAAAAGTGCTTATTAAAGACGGAATCTATTGAGGTTAGTTGTAGAAAGGGCTGGTGGTATTTAGAGCCTTGGTAGTTCTTGATAGGAAACTAATTGACTAACTAAATGACTAATTGCTGAACACTCTAGCAGATAAGAACAAGATTGACCAAAGATTTCCCTTTTTAAGCTCTAATTGAGTGAGTCCTTGCCAATTCTCTCTCACCTCCACCCTTTCCCCAGCTCATGCCCAGGAGGTTCCCCTTGAGCCTGCCAGGGTGCTGAATGCGGTTAAAACTGCTGGGTCACAGCACCACCTCATTTGAGTCTGCCCAAAAGCACTTCTTCACCAGTTTTGAAAGCCCTCAGAAGTGGGAGAGGAACTGGTATATGGGCCTGATATTTCCCCGTTCCCTCACAACAAATGTCAGGAGCTGTGGCTAGCCCCAGGGCAGGAACGTGTCTTTTTTGTCCCCTAATTCTTCCAGTCATGCTGAGGCTGCCTGTCTTGTGGCTCTTTGTAAGGAAGCAGCTTGTGTCTGAACAGTGATAACTGGGCTTCCTGTCTCTTTGGCTGCACACTGCATGCCAAAATGCTACAAGCATCTGACTTGGAACAGAAGCATCCAAAAATGTTTCTTGATGGTTTTAATGTAAATATCATCGTCTGAACTGGGTTATGTGTTACCATGGCCACGGTCCCACAGCTGAAACAGGAGCAATGTTCTCTTCTGGTGAATTCAGGATATGTAAGACTCTATGAAAGCAGCTGATCATTAGTTTTTAGAAACTTGTGTTCAGCTGAGATATGAGCTTTAATCTTTATCAACTGGGCTCAGCAGTCCTCAGAGCCTATGTTTCAGTATTCTCAGAAGTTAAGTTCTTATTTGTGTGGATTCTCTCAAGTACAACCATCTCACAAAATTTCACATGGTGTCTGGTAGACACCATCTTCTGATTCCTTATTTAATTGAAGATGAGTAGTGAGACAAAGTAAGACTGCCACAGCTCTTGTGGTCTCACAAGTCTGTGAACACAAGAGGAGGCATAAACAGGCGTGCGAGATCACAGCGTTAGTATAGTAAAGAGGTGAGGAAGGAGAACCCAGCTGCTGAGGTGGAGAGCAAGAACATATCTGGGAAAGAACAAAAATAAAATTTGGAAGTACAGGAAAGTACACAGAAGTATAGGAAAGTACTTAGTGGCTCACTTTCCTGACTCGACTGGGAACAAAGGGATTAGCTATAGAAGTCTGACAGAAAAAGACACACCATCCTTGTGGTTGGATGCTATAACCAGACAAATTTAATGATGTTTTAAAACATTTTTAAACAGCGAGGTGAATCAAGCCATAGAGTAGCTCGGCCACATACATGCCAGCTTCTGTCATGAGAGATCTCTACATGGAGAATAGCTGCCTTTATGAGGACTTGTTGCAGCTTGTGTGGAAACTTGCTACAGAAATGTTTGGGTGAAGTTTTCTGGTCTGTGTTGCATGAAAGTAGTAACTCCTTCTGGCTTAATTTTTTTTTCTGAAAATATAGACTTTTGTAGGAAGACTGGGAGGAAAGACGAGGAAATGTTAGAAAGGACTGAAAGCTTATTAAAATGCCCTTCAAGCCAGGACACCATGGAGACCAGTGGACTACTCAAGAAAGCAGTATTGAAAGAGGAGATAAGCTGATCTGGTGTTGGTATCAACACAGCCTGTCCTATTCTAAGTAGAAAGCAAGAGAGGAAGAGGAGTATGATTCTGAGGATCCTTACTTAGTCAGGGGAACTGATCTTCCTGAAATTCACGTGGCTTTTACACCAGTTTTGTTCCTTTGACGAAGGGTCCCATTTTCATTGGTCACCCATCTTAACTTATCTTTGTGCCCTTTTTTTGCCCTTCTTGTCATGAAGAGAACAATGTAAAAGAACAGGCTCTTGGGAATCATTCATGCACTAGGTGGAAGATTGCAGCTCTCATCTAGCTTTCCTTGCAGCCCAGATTCAGCGCCTGCCTGTACTTGCTCTGGAAAACAACCAAGGCAAGTTTCATATGGGAGAAGACGAGGAAAGCCAGCACAGCGACAGGACAAATGACACAGACAGTTAGCTGGCACTCAAACACACTATGCTACACTGTCCAGACTCTTCTGCCACAAAATTAGCCTTGAGAGCAACACTTATAAGCTTCCAGCTGTACATGGTGCAAGGATTTATGAGATCAAGGCCAAAGAAAATGGGGCCCTCTTCTGACTTAACCTTACTCATTACTTCAAGGGGGAATTTGTATGAAAAGGGAGCAAAGGATACGGCCTAGTACTGCTGTCTTTTTGTGGCATTTCAGTAGTTTCATTCGGAGAGGGGAGTCAGAATTAGAAAACCATTTTATTTAATGACATAGTATGAATTAATGTAGTAATATTTTTTAACCATGGTACGCGCAGAAAAGAACTGTTCCCTAGCTAATCTTCTAAATCATTATGGCTCATCAATTATAATTTTTGTTTGAACTTATTATGTAAAGTTGAATGACATTTTATTTCAAACTGTGCAGACTGAAATGTGGAAGAAAAAACCTCAGTATATGGTGCTTGTGTAACCTACACTCCAGTGTAGTTCTTAACTGGGGTACTGGACTTTACAGACTGGGTATCACCTTTTATGACTGACGATTTACTCCTTCAGATATTTAGTTGACTGCTTCCCAGTAACTTGATTGGAATAAATAAACAAAATAATGAAAGACTTTCAAGGATTTGGCTTTATTTTATTGTTCTGAGTGGGAAGAGTTCTCTTGAATAATGGAAAGGCTATGCCACGTGAAATCCAGTTATCAGCATGTGGCTGACATAATGTTTGGGCAACATGCTTAAACACAGACTTGCCTTTCATTGTTGTGGTGGCCCAATCCAGACAGTGCACACTGGAAATGTAATGGAAATACTTTACTAGATTGGACCTTGGCAAGTAAACAGTGAAATTTCCTCATCACCCCCACCCTCAGTTCAGTGATCAGAGCAAGAACCTTTTTTTCCCATCTAATAGTGTGGTTGAAGTGGGTACCTAACGGCTTGTATCAGCCTGGTGCATCAGGACAGGAGCATAGGAGGGGATTTAAGAGGCCAGCCATCATCTCTGTCCCTACAGGCCCCCTGTGAGACTGTTCCTGTGTCATTGCAAAGCTCCTTAAGGGCTTTTCCTACCAAAACTTTGCTTTTAGTTGAACGCTTCCCAGTTCCCAGCTGCCTTCTAGTGCCTCCATGATACACTAGGGAGAGCTGCTCTCCCCTTTCCACTTGTATTTGGTTGACTGGAATTTCTGTTGCCATCTGGTGTGAGCAGCCTTGGGGTTATGGTGACTGCTCCCTGCTCACATGTGGATGTGTGAATTAATGTTTCCTGACTGAAGAACCAGACTTATACAGAAGCCAGTGAATCAGGTCTTGCTAGCACCTTATATGTCGATCTTTCCAAAGCACACATCTGTATTAGAAGTATCTCACCATTGCAGTTGCACAGATTAGTTGCCCAGCTACGTTAGACTGCCAATGCATTCATATGGCCAGGAACCGAGTGTCACCCCAAGGGAATTAATCAATTAACAGTAGAGGACATTCAACAACTTCTTCTTTGGCAAGGCCCCAGAGGACACCAAGAAGTGACCTGTCCTCTCATTGCAGTGACTTAAATATGCTGTAGGTATTGAAGGCTTTTGCTGTAGCCACCAGAGTACTCACTGCAGCTAAGGCAGCAAGGCTTTTTACATTGTGAACCTCTTTGCTACATGCATGGGACTTTGCTATGATCGGCTGTCAGGCTATGCTTTACCTCTCAAGAGGAATTTTTTGTAAGGTCGAAGGAATCTCTCAACCATTTCTGAATTAGGGAAGAAGAGAATACCCTGTGACCATTTTTGCACTTACTGTGAAGGGAACAGACTATGAAAATTATAAGTCTATGATTAACACTTAACAATTACTTTATCTAAATGCCACTAGAAAACACAGGATGAAAAAGCATGATTGACAACTTGGAAGATAATTAAACAGAAATATGTCATGTGCACAGTACAGGATAGTCTAAAAAGGGTTATTTATAGCTCTTTGTGCACAAACATACACAGCTTTGTTTCAAAATCCATTTAAATTTAAATTTACCACCTGCAAGTGACTGCTATGAACTACAGCTTAGTCCCTAAAAATGTAGTGAATTGACTTTTCAGATGTACTGTTGAGAGTTTTAAGGACGAAACACAACAAAAGAGATGAAAGTTTGAACTTTAAACTTTCCCTCTCTGTCTTCTGGATACCCACAGTCTTATACTGATGCAGCAATTTGGGTTTTGTTGCTTTAGGAAGTGTGGTTGATGATATTCTGACTTAGTGACTCCTCCTGAAGTACACTCTGAAAGATAGGCAGAGCAGCGTGTAGGTCGTTTTTTATTTATGACCTATTACATATCAATGTAATGTATTTTAAGCGGTAATTTAAATTAGCTCTGTTTGCTTTATTAAATACGATTACTGTGTATTTGTGCTGCTATATCCCACTGGAATCCTAACAAGGGACAAAGATGCCATTTGTCTGAGTGCTGCACAAATACAAACTAAAATGTCCCACCCTTCAAAGAGGATATAATGACAATACAATCAAAGGGATTGCAAGGAGACACAGGTGGGGCAGCCCATGGTGCATATCAATAGCTGACAGTTTTGGTCAGTGCCACAAAGACAACTTGCAGCACATCACCCCAGTGTTTTCTAAGGAAGTAGTGGGTTTTGTTGCAAAGGAGAGTTGGAAGAAGGGATTCAAGAGGGGCAGTGAGAGTTTTTTGTGGGCAGTCCTCCCACATATTCAAGACAGTGTAGTAGAAAGCCCATAGGTGTTCACCAGCAAAGTAACAAGTCTGCATGAGATGGCTGAAAGGGAAAAAACACTACAGGAGCGACACTAGACACCCCCTGAAGCTGATGGGGAGAGAAACACTCCAGCAGGGAGCAACTCCAACGAGCAGCTGCCTGGGCCTAGTCTTGAGTCAATCTCCGTGGGAGCTGTCCCTCCTCTGGTGAACAAGGGAGCTGAAGATGAACTATGAGCAGCTTCAGCCCCTAAACTAAGTGCCTAAGCTATGAGGTACAAGTCACGCTCTTTGCAAAGGTCTACCTGTTACTCCTGGAAGGGAATAGAAATCCCACCAGAAGCCTTTTGATTTCATGCAGCCATAATATCAAATTCTGCCTGGGTTTCATCGTGACCCAGAATCAGTTAATATCCATGTGTTGTAAAGTATTAGTCATAATTGGATTTACACTTTTCTCATAAAGTTGTTGAAATGTAACTAATTTTACTGTAATTGTGATCTTTAAAATTTGAATGGTATCTTTTATTGAATAGCTGTTGCAGGACATCATCAGCTTATAGGCTTTAATATCTGGAATATAGTGTAATTTACATGATTCCATTAAGCATCTATCAGACTTCAAGCTGGGTTTGAGGCTACTGCATTTGAATTACCAAAACGTATACAAATTGGAAACTTAAAAAAAAAAATGGAACAGAGTACGGCTGCAATTTCTTTGTTCAAATTTACCATGAGGGTGAAGAAAATTTCTTTTTAAACAAAAGAATCAAATCCATTCCTTATGAAAACAAATGATTTAGAAAAACAAGGTTAGAATGCCACCTGGGGGCCTATATCGCCATCACACTCCACTCTAAGATCAGAATAGTTTGTGATTTTTTTTATCAAAGAAAAAAAATTGTTCACTCCATTTTCTTCACAAAGAACAGTCAGACTTTTAGGTGTTACTCATAAAGGTGTTATTCCATTTTATGGCACCTTCAGTGTCTTTTATGCCTTCCTCAGTCCTTCACCATGAATTCAATACAAGAAATGGGCACCAAAGAAGCAAACCAATTTGTTTTGGAAACGGAATCACAGAATCACAGAATCACCATGGTTGGAAGGGACCTCTGAGATCATCGAGTCCAACCTCAAAAAAAACCAACAAACCCACCCAAAAAAACACCCCAACAACAAAACAAAAACAACAAAACAAAAAACACAATACCCCACCACATCACACACACCCACAAACCAATAATCTTGGGCACTAGAGCATGCCCCGAAGAGCCATGTCTACTCATTTCTTAAGTACCTCTCGGGATGGTGACTCCACCACCTCCCTGGGCAGGCTGTTCCAGTGCCTGACCACTCTCTCAGTAAAGTAATTCTTCCTGATATCTAATCTAAACCTCCCCCTCCACCAACTTCAGACCATTTCCTCTGGTCCTGTCATTATTCCCTCGGGAGAAGAGGCCAGCACCCACCTCTCTACAGCCTCCTTTCAGGTAGTTGTGGAGGGCAATGAGGTTCCTCCTCAGCCTCCTCTTCTCCAAACTAAACTCCAGCACTTCAATGTCCTTCCTGTAGTGAGGGGAAACACAGCATTTTGAGTCTATGTAAGATACTCTGTTTCTTTTTCACAAATGGATGCAAACCAAACACAAGATACACAAAAAATAAGCGTATTTATTTACAAGATACAGTAGAAAACACTAGACTACATCAGACATATTAGAAATGTTAATTAAGAGAGATAACCCAGTGACAATTTCTATACCTAATCCCTAGAGCAAAGGCCAGGGTCCCATTGGGGAAAGTTAGAAAGGGAAGCCGTCATGATAGAAGTTAAAAAGAAAAAGTATTGCTCCATTCAGCTACAAAGGCCTGGGGACAAGAAATGCCATGTTTGTGGAAGAGAGACTCCTTTTGCAAGTGTAATCATAACATGTGCTGCAAATTTCCGGCAGTGAGAATTATCCTCCAAACTGACCCATCATTTCCACGTTGATTAAGAGCCTTAACACAACTCTTTGCTACTGGCCAATGGCTGACAGCAACAAGCCTCTATATTGGAGAAGACATTGCATCTCGGCCCAGCAACTAAACTGCTATGGTGGATCACACTCTTTACCTAGACGGCATGACGAACATAGCACCTGTATAAACTACACTGGGAAATAGAGGAGTTGTTTCTGCTTCCAAAAAGTGTAAAATACATTAGATGTTTGGAATAACAACAATAGCAACTGTTCTTTTAAGATTACAAGAATGATTTTAAAAAGTATACAGAAATTCATACAATATACAAAGGTAGAGAAATGGAAGATTGAATAAAAAGAGCTGGAAGCGGTCTGTTGTTACTGTTAGAAAGATGCTTAGAAACAGAGTTTTGAAGTCAAGTCTAACCAACAAAACAAAAGCCACTTTCCTGAAGCTCATCTGTTGTGGGTAACCCTGCCTGGATGTCAGGTGCCCACCAAAGCCATTCTATCATTCCCCTCCTCAGCTGGACAGAGGAGAGAAAATATAATGAAAGGCTTGTGGGTTGAGATAAAGACAGGGAAATCACTCACAAACTACTGTCATGGGCAAAACAGACTCGACTTCAGGAAGTTAGTTTAATTTATTACCTATCAAATCAGAGTATGATAATGAGAAGTGAGAACAAAACTAAAGGCACCTCCTGTCCACCTCTCCCTTCTTCCCAGGCTCAGCTTCACTCCTGATTTCTCTGCCTTCTCCCCACAGCAGTGCAGGGGGACGAGGAATGTGGGTTGTGGTCAGGCCATCACACGTTGTCTCTGCTGCTCCTTCCTCCTCAGGGAGAAGACTCCTCACATTCTTCCCCTGCTCCAGCATGGGGTCTTTCACACAGGAGACAGTCCTCCATGAACTTCTCCAATGTGGGCCCCACTCATGGGCTGCAGTTCTTTATGAACTGCTCCAGCGTGTGCCTTTTGCCTGGGGTGCAGTCCTTCAGGAGCAGACTGCTCCAGCGTGTATCCCTGGTGGTGTCACAAATCCTGCCAGCAAACTTGCTCCATTGTGGGCTCATCTCTCCATGGGACCACAGGTCTGCCAGGAGCCTGCTAGCATGGGCTTCCCACAGGGTCACAGCCTCATTTGGGCACATCCACCTGCTCTGGCATGGGGTCCTCCATGGGCTGCAAGGGGACAACCTGCCTCACCATGGTCTTTGCCATGGGCTGCAGGGGAATCTCTGCTCCGACACCTGGAGCACCTCCTCCCCTTCCGTCTTCACTTTGGTTTCTGCAGAGTCATTTCTCTCACATATTCTCACTCCTCTTTCCCAGCTCCTGTTGCACAGCTTGTTTTTTTCCCTTCTTAAATATGCTATTCCAGAAGTGCTACCACCATTGCTGATGGGCTCAGCCTTAGCCAGTGGCTGGTCCATCTTGGAGCCAGATAGCATTGGCTCTACCAGACATGGGGGCAGCTTCTGGCACCTTCTCACAGAAGCTGCCCTCTTAGCCCCTACCCCGCCCCCGGCCCCAGTACCAAAACCTTGCCCATGTAAACCCAATACTCTATGAGAGCTGTGCAAGGCTCCATATTCATCATTCGGGAACCTGGTGCATTTCCAGAGCCTGTTTTGAAGAACACATTCCAGCACATCTTTACCAACACCTACGGCTTCTAGATGCTGCCATTAAGCTCTGTATTTATTTACAAGGATGCTGTTTGGCGTAGTACCGCACTGCATATTTTTTATCTTGTTTCTTGCAGACGTGTGAATTGTGATACAGCAGCATAGGCTAAAATAAGGAGGTTTGGCAGGAAAGGAGAGGTAAACTCAAGCAGTGTATTTTCCTCACTGCGTTAAAGAAGAAATAAGATCCTTACTCATGTTGCTAACCCAAGTAAACAGCATTCCCTGTCCCCACACCTAGTGCAGGAAGTGCTGTTCCCTCTCTTTTTTGTGTTTGGAAGTATTGCTATGGATACTGTATTTGCAGATTACAGGTCATACAGCTGAAAGTAGTGTTATGCTGAGCAGTCCTTCCTTCCAGTAAATGAAATGCAACAAAATGAGTCAACACCAGTAAATGAAATGTAACAAAATGAGTCAACATTTGCTAGTTTGGAGAACATACCAAATTATTTAGCGAGGCTGCCGAAGAGCAGACTGGTGGTGACAAAATATTACCATGGAAACCCTGGCAGATGTAGCTGCACGCACACAGTAATCCCACTGGCTATACTGCTGGTCTGCAGGAACAGCACCTCTGAGCTGGGAATCTAGCACAAGTGAGCTGAAACGGAAAAGCAGGTGTATGCTGAAGTGGGAGTAAACATCTCCTGCTTCAAAACTGGTTTATGGCTTTCATCAGTTTTGGTGGGCTGAGAAGCTGCAAAGAATTCACAGAAGTTAATGAATGGCAGTGCTCAGGTTGCACACCACCGATGCTTGCCAAGTGCCACTAGAGCAGCGCTTTGTCCTACACCCAG
The DNA here is from genome assembly GCF_001431845.1 of Calidris pugnax. Classification (NCBI taxonomy): domain Eukaryota; kingdom Metazoa; phylum Chordata; class Aves; order Charadriiformes; family Scolopacidae; genus Calidris; species Calidris pugnax. Next base: position 4,316,470 of record NW_015094508.1, on the reverse strand, counting down.
GGTGCATCCCATGCTTTCCACACGCAGGCTGGTCACTACTAGAAGTTCATGTTTTAGCAGACCACCCTTATCTCCTGTCCTGGATATTTGGGATATCTCAGGTGTGTCTTATGATACTGTGTGGTGTTGGTTACACAAAACAACGTGGGTGAAAAGGCAACAGGACAAGTGAAATGTGTAGATTCAGATCTACGGAGCAGTGTCCGTTGGACAAGCTTATATATGTTAGCAGTTTCTTTATTACCTGTGCCTGCTCAAGAGTGGGGCTCATGAGGCCTTTTGGGTTGGATTTTGTGATCTTGCTCCACATGCACCTAAAATCAAAAAAGGCTGCCCAGATCACTGTGTTAAGAGCAGAGGAGGAGCAGAACTGTGAATTACGTTTTAGGGGCCTGAAGCATCTCTCTCGGGGACCTGGAGCATCTCTCTTATGAGGAAAGGCTGAGGGACTTGCGTATTTTTAGTCTGGAGAAGAGAAGACTGAGGGAGGATCTGATCAACACCCATACATACTTGAAGGGCAGGTGTCAAGAGGATGGGGCCAGTCTTTTTTCAGTGGTGCCCTGTGACAGGACAAGAGGAAATGGGCAAAACTTGAACATAAGAAGTTCCATCTAAACATGAGGAGGAACTTCTTGACTTTGAGGGTGTAAGGGCACTGGAACAGGATGCCCAGGGAGGTGGTGGAGTCTCATCTCTGGAGACACTCCAAACCTACCCAGACACGTTCCTGTGCAACCTGCTCTAGGTGGCCCTGCTTAGGCAGGGGGGTTATGAGGAGGAACTTCTTGACTTTGAGGGTGTAAGGGCACTGGAACAGGATGCCCAGGGAGGTGGTGGAGTCTCATCTCTGGAGACACTCCAAACCTACCCAGACACGTTCCTGTGCAACCTGCTCTAGGTGGCCCTGCTTAGGCAGGGGGGTTGGATCAGATGATCTCCAGAGGTCCCTTCCAGCCCCACATCATTCTGTGACTCTGTGGCACGTGAGGGCGTCCTTTAGTCCGACCTTGCAGCCTCATTTGTACTTGCTGCTCCATCCCAGCAAAGACATTGCAGACCTAAAAGAGGTTCCATGAAGGGGAATGAAAACAGTCACAGCCAAGGGAAGTGTGTTATGTACAGAAAATCTGGGTGGTCGTTTACTTCAGGAAACAGGTAAGACGGTCACAACAAAATCGTAATGATTATTAATTCGTTGCAGCATAAATTTCATCTAAAATTGGAAGACAGCAAGTAAAAACCTAGTAAATATACGGTTAAACTGCCCACAGGCCAACCCGAACCCGCCGGAGAGCCCCGCCACCCCTCACGGCCCCCGCCTCACCGCCGCCCCCTCACGGCCGGCCGGCGCCCACTCGGCGATCGATTGCTCAGCCTCCTCTCGGCCACGCCCGCCGGCGGGCTGCTCTGCGCGCGGAGCTCGATTAAGAAGGCCTTTCTCTCAGAGGGAGCGTCAGCCCCCGCCGTCCCGCCGGTGCGAGGGGCGGGCGGGTAGGGAGGGTGCCGCCGGCTCCGCCGCCAGCTGCCCGTGGAGGGGGACACAGGGGCCGCTCCCGATGCTGCGGTGGCTGATCGGCGGCGGCCGGGAGCCGCAGGGCCTGGCGGAGGTGAGGCGGCGGAAGGCGGCAGAGCAGGTGGCGGCGGGAGGCGGGGCTAGGAGGAGCCTTAGGGGCAGGGAGGGAGCGCTGTCCCCTCAGCACGGAGGCGGGCCGGGGGTCGGCCCGTGGGGGCAGCAGCCCTCAGGCAGCGTGGCGCCGGTGGGGGGCCGGGGGGAGCGCTGTGGGCTCAGGGGGGCGCTCAGCGGAGGCCTTGCCGTCTCACCGTAGCGGGGTCGGGCCAGGGCTCTCCGGAGAAAGGGGCCTTCGGGGCTAGCTGTCAGCCGCCGGGGCCTTCCGGTGGTTGGAAGGGGTTGCAAGAAGAGAAGGAGGGGAAAAGACCACAAAAGCAAACAGCAAAACCCCCAAGCTGAGCTTGTTCGGGAGCCGTCCCTGTCAGGAGTTCCTCCCTGTCGGCCTTCCTGCCTCCTGCTCGGCGTCCCGGGCAAGTGGAGTCGGGTTGTGGAGCTTATAAGCCTGTGGGGTCCTGCCGTCGGTCGAAAATGTAAATTATAGGCAGTAACTTAGTTATGCGGCCTAGTTGTAGTTTGTATTAGACCTCTAGCATTTCTTCTTAGTTTCTTAGCCATAAAATAAACTAGGCCTGTGTAGTGCGCTGAACACTGACACCCTTGCTGTTGTCTTACTCAAAAGAAGAGTTTTCTGTATTTGAAGGAGAGATTATTGGGATTTTTTTGTCCCTAAGACTCTGTTGAATTTCTCAGCCTGGACTTAATAAAAGTTAATTAACGCTATTACTGGGCTCCTTAGTGCTTTCGTAATGTAGGCAAATATGAGGAAGTAATTATTTTTCAGCCGTGACAATGTCATGGTTGATCTCAAATGCAACTAGTTGCTTTGGTGGAAGTTTGAGTCTGTAGCAGTTTGGAATGATGATGTCTGGGAATGCCTTTGACCTTTGTCATCAGTCAAAATGCTGGTTACATTGCAGTCATATTTAGCAGGTTTGTGTAAAGTTGTTTTTAAAAGGAAATAGGAAATATACAAGAGCTTTCTAACATGCACTAGAAAACTACATTGGTGTGTGTTCTTCTCCAAAGTTTAAATTCTGGCTATGGTTTAGTTATACTGTGATTTAAGCTACCACTGGCTTGTTGAATGATGGTCATCACTTTGCTTCTCTGTGGAAAAAATAGTGATAAGTGTTACTCCCTAAACTTTGTTCTTTTTTCCTGCATTATGTAATATTGTTTCATCTGAAGATCATCTTTGTAACCATTAGTTCTTTCTACACTCTTCTTAAATAGATAAGGAAGCCTCTAGTACTGTGTGGGCTATGGACTTATGGTGTTTGTTTCATGTGCTATGGCTTCAGTCAGTCATGAAAAGGCCAGATGTAGTAGAGTGACATTGCACTGGCTGAATAGGGAAAGCCTCTGGCAATGCTGTCCTAAATTCATGAAAAGCATTTTTCTCCTTACTCATTTCTCTTTTTACTATGGAACCAAAAATCATTTAGACTTAAGCTCACCTCTCTCTTTAGTTGATGACCATGATGTATATCTTAAGCAGAGTGTCTCTGGTAATGGGAGCAGTGTAACTGCAGTAGCATCACAGTCCATGTAAGCTAATTAATCATGCTCCATGGTACATAAGTATTTCTATGTACTCTTGTATCTGTATTTTCAGTGAATTGCTTTTGAAAGTCCACTTTTAAATGCTTGAGGTCCTTGGGGGTTGTATGAAGTTCTGAAGCTGAGATGAATGTTGTGGGTTTTTTTACTGATTATCATAGTGATGCTTACAGGTCCTGCATGAAAACATGCAAGTCAGGAATGGATTCCATTAACATCAACATCTAGCTTTCTCTTCTAAAAACTCGGTGTTGTTACAAGAGAGTTAAATTAATAGCTTATATCAAAAATAGTTTTCTTCAGGGAAAGAATACAAGTGTAACCCAACATTTTGGTCAATATTTTTGAAGATCTGAAGAGAGCATAGCTTGTTGTTTGACAGTACTGGGGAAAAAGCTCATATTTTGTGGTTGTCTGTAGTACTTCATCAGCACTGTGCCTTTCAATATTCACAGGCATTCTTAGAATTAAGAAAAAATAAGATTAGACACATTGTTCAAAAGAAGTAGCACTGCTTTGTACTGAATAAGAAGCAACAACAGAATATAGAACTGGGATGTTAATGTTACAAATTCTAACTTTTTTCAAAAAAGTGTTACAATTGTTTTCTGAAGATATGTTTCTATTAGTAAAGAAAAAATGGAAGTCTTCTGACTACAGTATTGCTAATTTCATCTGGTGATGCTGAGATTTACTTAGGATTTTTAGAACTTTCAGGTTTGTTAAAGGAATGTTTTGATTAGCTTTTGACAGCTGAGCTCTAGGTTTCCATATTTGTCAAACTTTTCTTTATAACCACAGAGACTCTACTTGCATTATTTTAAATGGGAACTGCTATTCTCACATAATTGCATAAAATGAGGAACAGTTGCTTCATGAAATGCATCAGATAGCACAAAACCAAGATAAAATCACAAGAACTAGCATTTTGACAACCTCTTCATTTTAAAAATAAACACAGATTTCTTTCCCTATTTATTAACTTTATCATTCTTAACTTCTGAAGAACAGTATAATAGTACCAATACAGAAGTATTAGAAAATAATTTATTATTCCTGCAAGAAAATGTTGAAGTTTCTGAGGATATGTTTGTCTTTCACATAGGTTTACCTGTCATGTGTGATGTGTGTTGTATAGTGTTCAGTAATTGCTGTTTTACAATGTAGGTTTTGTTGAAGTCCTCAAAGAAGAGACAGTCCTGGAAGTAAGATGGTGTTGACTGTTGTGTAAAATAAATCTAGAAGGAGGAGAGTGCTGTCACCGAGTTACTACTGAGCTATTTAGATACATATATATATATATTTAATAATGTTCCAGAATGTGGAAGACCCTAAATATAAAAAAAGGTGTGTTCTATTGAAACAAACTGATGCTTGAGATTAGCAGAACTCTTGTGCCTTGAAACTGCAGTCCTGTGCAATATTTTATTGACCCTACCTGGTGATCAGCTTGTTCTGAGTGATTGATTGTTCTTTTAATTAATAGTCTAGTTGGGGGTAATTGCAGATGCTGTTCTATAAAATGATTAATCATGCTCTATGTTTTTTAAGTGGTTTGCTTTTGGATTTTGTGAATAGAGTCCCTATGGATGATTTATATATTAAGTAACAGAACAGCATTTATTCTTATTTATTTTAAATATGTCATCTTTATATAGGATTTTAAAATTGAATGGTAGATGAAAGACATGAGAGGTTTACATACTTTGCAGAAGAGGTGTAATTTAATGAAAAACTGAATGTATGGTGAATTGAGTCATGAAGCTGGCTCCACATGACAGCTCATGACTAAACTGGGTTTTCATCTTGGTGTATCGATGATTAAAGCAGTACAAAATGTTTTTGATAAGCAGAAAATGCTACTTAATTACTTTAAAATACATGCTATAGAAAGATTTTATTTACTTGAAGTAATAAGAAATTATCTTTTGTAATGATTTTCATTAAGACAAAATGTTAACTTCAAATATAACTGTACATTCACACAGTAATCTATATGCAGATTGTTAGATGTTACAAAGACCTGATGAAAATAATTATGTCAGTACAAAATAAATTTCATTCCTTTTTTATGAATTTTAGAAATCATCTGTACAGACAATTGGTGAAGAACAAATACAGAATCCTTACACGGAGCTCCTTGTGTTGAAAGGTCACCAAGATATAGTACGGTTTCTAGTGCAAATAGATGATTGCAGGTATGAAATTGCATTTCAAATTGTTTCATAGCATCCTTGGCAATACTTCAAAGAATATTTTTGAAAATGTAATAATGTTTTTAATACTATCTTTCTAGTTTTGAATGAACATTCCCTTTTCTTTCCCTTACTACATCTTTTGGCTTCTCTCGTGGGTTATGCCTTCTTGAGAAAATAATGGCGATGTTTTTTGGTACAATTTCATTTGATTGAAAGAAATGCCTTTAGCTAAATCAACTCTCTTTTTTAGGCTGTTCCTGGGTTGAACCTTCCCTTTGGTACATGCATACACACGCTTTCTCCAAACAATGTGCGGTAGTGTCTGCTTCAGTTCTGAGTGGATGCATGCGATGTGTGTTTTTGAATTGAGAACAGCTGTTATTTCACCTTTCAGTTCTACAGAAGAATGTAATAGACTCCTACAGAGACACTGTAGCAATTGAACACGACATTCTCAACCATATTGAATGTTGCTGTTCCTTTCTTTCTAATCTTTTGTTACACTTTCTACTGAAACTTGAGTGCTTAATTCACTTGAGATTTGGTTAATACAACTTTTTTCTGAACTTCTCAAATTTTGAAATTTTCACCACTTTATTCAGAATGAGGAATTAGTTAAAATTTAGTTAAAATGTTTATTCTCTGCATTACATATCTCCTCCAGTTTGATCTTGTTCAGCTTGCTGTACTTCCTCTTTGAAAGCTGACAGTTTCTTTGTTTCTCTCATCCAATTTTTAGCTTTGTGCACTTTTTTGTTTTCTAATATTCCTTGATAATCTTTATCTGTTCTGTTCTTAGTTCCTTAGCTAGGTCCAACTTTACCATGAACTCAGAGGACAGAGTTATGTAAAATCTGGAAGAGTGGTTGTGAAGCAGAGATGAGTCACTACATTTACCATTGTCACTTTGGAAGTGTGACTGACACAATGAATTACAATAGTTTTATGTTAAGAGCTGGCTTCTATCTTAGCTTTGTCTAAATTAGCCTTGTGTGTTCTCTAATTTAACTTAATTCTGCAAGAGAGGAAATATTTATCTGCTTTAAAAGTAAGGTTGTGAAGCCTTTAGTCAATAATACGTGCAGTGACTCTGGGCTGATGTGGAAAATTAAATAGAAAACCTTTAGAACTAAGAACATAAGTGATAGGCAAGAGTCTCTCTGTTAAGGAGCTGTAGTAATTTATATCTTTTATGGATTAGGCACAGAAGGGGATTTCTAACATATTCATCAATAAACTATACAAACCTAACATGGGTGAGAATTTATGGTTTATGATTTATATCCTTGCAGTGTACAGCAAGGTTCTCTCCTTCCCCATGCACATTGATCAGTCAGGTGGTCTTTTCCAAATTCATAGTGCCCACAGAATCTTACTTTCTTATAATTTCATAAATACATGTCTATCTAAAAATTTCACAGAAGACTCCATGGAGAACTTTTAGCTTGTCAGTTTTAATTCTTAACATCATAAATATATATATATATCAGAAAAGTTATATGCATTACCATAAAATTTATTTTTCTACGTTATAGTAATCCGCCAGAAGATTAATATAAAACCAGAAGATTCTTTTGGGTTTTTTTCCGGTCTTTTTTTTTTCCCCCAGAGAAGTTATTAAAATAACCTTTCCTCAAAGTATGTTTTTTCCAAACCACATGCTCAGTACATGTAATTGGTCTTTATAGAAATACCAGAGTATTCTTAGATTGCATGCACTGTCTGATGCAAAGAAATCTTTTACCATTTTGGGCTTCATTGTGTGGTAGCAGGTAAGTTATTGAAGCTAAACTAATTATAATCAGTGTAAAACTAAAGTTGCATTGAAGATAGGTTATAAAATAGCATATGGATAAGGAGTAAGCTATATAGTTGGTTAATATTCAGAGAATTTGAGGAGTTTATAATAGAGTCGCTTCACTGGTGGTTTCTGGATTGTTAAACAGCTGATAATATTTTTCATTTGATTCTTTTCTGTAAAATTAGTATTGTTACTCAGCTTCTGAAATGTTTTTATTTAGTTTCTGCAGCTATTCCATTGTGTGCTTTTTGTCAACTATTGTAACCCAAGTTTCACGCTTCAGGTCTTTAGATAATATCATCTTATTGAGAATTTTGCAGAAGGATTTTCTTGTTTTCTCAGTGGCTCAGCTAAAACCAGTGAGTGGAAAATTTTCTCAGATTGGTTTTTGAAGATACTAAATAAATCCTGTATAAATGTAACAGAAAGCTGGTTTTTTTCTTCTTCTCTCATGTACTTTTTGAACATGAAGTAAGGGTCATATTGATTGGAAGATCACTAAGGAAGGCTAAGCTTCGGCAAGAGTCTTCCAAAAAATGGACTGAGATAAAATTGCATGTAATACTCTAGCATTTGACACATTAAACTAAACAGAGTTCATAACACATTTTAAGAATAGCTTTTTTTGTTGCTCATTTGACCATTCCTTGCTCCTCCAGGAAACAGACAAGGTTATAGTTGATGGTGATCATGACTGGAAAAGAATCAGGTGACCCATGAATCTCCACCTTGGTAAACAGAATGTAACCGTAGGATAACTGACTCTACAATATACCTTTTTATTTAAACAGAAATCCTGGTTAAAGATGAGGAGAAAAATACACTAAACAGCACTGTATTGAACTTCTACGTTGATGAAATTACAGTCATGCCTTCTTTCAAACACCAGTTTTCTTCCCAGAATTTTATTCAAGTGGCACAGAGCTCCAGTATTACACAAGAAAGAAATTGAAATTTAAAGGGTTATTGCTGAATTGTGAGAGTCTTGCTATTTTAGGTTCTTGATGTTGTACAAAACAAGGTATAATAGAGCTAAGAGGCAACTAAAGATAAGAAATTAATTTTATCAGACCTGTGCACAGAAGACTGCTTTTTGCTCTAATCTTGCTAAAGAAGAGGCCTGATTGGATATAAAATAGTGAAAGATATTAAGAGGGTACAGCTTATATTTACTGTAATAGAATAAAACAGGAGCATATGTGAAAGAAAGAGTGGGGGAAGACCCTATGGCTTTATGCCTGAAAACTTACCCTGTTAGCTTCACAAACATAATTGCAGAGTCTAAAAGAAAGGACACGTTAAAGTTAATGAAGCTATTCACAGCTGGTAACAGAAAAAAATTCAGACGTGATACAACCTCTCTTCTTCATGACTTTGTTGTACATAGTACGAATCTTAGTTCTCTAAATATTAACTGTTTACCCCTTGGTAAAGGCTTAAAACAAAAAAAAAGTAGAAGTAGACAAGTGGAAGGTGTTCCATGGAAGGTCTTGCTTCTGTTCCAGGCTTTCGTAACTCATAGTATGTCTTTACTGGGGTAGCTGGGATGTATGTTTCAGCTACATTAAAGCTGTGGTCCTCATAAAGTGCAAGTGTAGGCAGATGGTTAGATATTCACTCTAGCCTAGGGAAAAAGATTGAATTTATGTCAGGCTTTGTTAATGTGAGATTAACATGCTGTTATGAACCTGTTTTTTCTTTATATGCTATGCCTTCCATTTGAGTTTTTAGCAGAAGCAAAATTTAGCACATTAAATGCACTCCCTTTGGGAGTTCTTTTTAGCCACAGTTTAAAGTATCATAAATACCGGCCTCCTCTACTATTGGGCCAAATTTAGATGAGCGGTTTGTAACTTGTTAAATGTCATGCAGGCAGTTGGCTCTACTAATACTATTTGATGTTTAGAGTTTGCTTTTTCTTGGTGTGTAAGATCTGATATTTTTAAACAAGAGAATTGGTTCTGTAATGTGAGATTCTATTTATAATAAGTTGCATTGGAATTCTTTAAACCATGTTCTTATATCATGTATGTGTTGATAAACACCTACTTGAATGTACTGACTTGAGTTTATAAACTGTAATGGGGATTTACTAATATTTATTTTTTAAAGCCAGAGTCTGGTATATCTTATAAATATTTTTCTTACATAACAGTTTACTGTTTTTCCATTACATTATGGTTTATTGAAGTTTTCACTGTGTTTTGTGGTTTTTTTCTTTTTTTTTTTTTTCTTTCCCCCAGGTTTGCATCTGCAGGAGATGATGGAATCATATTTCTGTGGAATGCTCAGGTTAGCTTTTTTTTTGCGGGGGGTAGCTTGTGTGCTCTGGAGAGGGTAGAAGTTGCTGAGAGGAGTTAGAAATGTCTAGTAGTGAGAAAGCAGAATAAGAATTGCTGCAGAACTGCTGTTTAAAAATGTAAAAGTGTCAAATCTCAGTGTACGGAGGAGAGCTAGAAAGGTAGAATGTGTGAACCCAAGAGAACAACAGTTTTTAAATGAGAATGTTTTGGAAAGACAGTGATTTTAGGGAGATTTGAGATGAAATAATGGTGTGGGAAGCAGAAGCGTGTATGAACTCGTGGCTTTAATTCTTGTTTTAAAATATGTTCAGTGTTTGCTATAAACACTGAGATGTTGACTAATAACAAATATGTAAAAAGGTCCCAATGCTGCCAACATTTAAATGTATACTTAAGTTTTAGGTACATTGCAGTGGCTTTATTAGCCATGTCTATTTGTAGTATAACTGATTAGACTAAATGGAGAGCTAACACAAAACTGTATTGGAAAGACACCAAAGCAGAAGTTAAGCATTTCATGCAGTGCAGAAACAAGGCTTTAATTGTTTGTTGTGATAAAAATCTTCTTGTAACTTTTGAAAACTGTACTAAGGCATTAGATTTATCACGGAAATAGTGCTCTGTAATATCAGTGGGTAATACCCACTGTTCTGCTCTTCTGCTATATGTCTCCATATCATTGACAAAATTATAGAGAAGGGATAAGCATTAGACCTGTGTTAAGGAGGGCTAGTATACAAGTTAGATTGCTCAATGGGAAGTCTAAAAGGGAGGTGTATTGTGCTGTCTAAACTGTGAATATCAAACATTCAAATTAAGGAAGAAAGAAATCTCAGACTGTAAACTCAGACTGGAATCCTGCAAAACTTGTGTGACATTTTCGATGATGTAATTTTAAAATATAGAAGGGGGAACTTGAAGCTTTTTCTTTTGAGCGGTTTCAGATAGTGCTTTGCTGTTGTTGAAAGCATATTATAATTCTGCAATTTGGAAAAGGAAATTGGTTTTGAGTATTCAAAACCATGTCTGTGACTATATATATTCAGGGTTCTGAGCAGTTTGAATGTAAAACTCATTTAGATATCCAGCTTAGGAGCTGAGTTCCATTTTCTGCTCATGTAGAATTTTTATTACGTTTTTGCTAAAGCAGATCTTTTGTAATTTTAATTAAAAAACTTAGCCCACAATTGTAAATAAGTGTACAGTTATAACTGCCCGGTATTTTAATTGCAAGTTGAAAATGCCAGTATGCTTCTGCATGTGTTTTTGTAGGGTTTTGCAGGTGTAACTGCAGTTATCTAAACGCCATCTTGAAGCTATAGATAATGTACATACTAAATAATGCTGTCAGGCAATTGGCAGTACTGTGTTTGCTAAAAATACGGGTCAAGTTTTTCTAATCATTAAAAAATCAAAAAACATTTTCAAGAGGGAGTTTGTCAACAAATCTGAATTAATCTTGTATCCATTAAAAAGGGTGAATGACCAGTGTTTGCATTAAAATGAAATGAGTTTAAGGAAACTTTAGTTCTTAAGGGCTTTTAGAGATTGGGGTTTTTTTCACCCTTAGAGTAATTTTTATTATATGCTACTCCTTTACACTTATACTTAATATGTTGTTTAATTCTAGTTAAGATCTTCAACGGTATTGAAGGTAGTAAGAAGTAAATCCATAAATTACTTTAGAACTTGGATTTTGAATTTTTAGAAATTCTTGCCTTCAATTCTTGCCTTCAAAAGTCATTTGGTACCTATGTCATATGCTACAGTAGGCATCTTCCAAATTTTACATTTAGTTTTCAATGTTTTTGTTTTTCAGACTGGAGAAAAACTTTTTGAACTTCATGGACACACACACAAAATTACAGCCATAGCACCGTTTTCTTCATCAGATGATTCTCAAGAAAAAAAACATTTGATTTTAACAGCATCAGCTGACAGAACAGTTATTGTATCCTTAGATCCAGAGAGGATTAAAATTTCTACGGGCTTTTTGTTGGCTTTTACTTTTAAAGGTAGCATTAAGACAGTCTGCAGGGTGTTTAAATTTATTGGCTGATAATTGGATTACACTAGGATTTTACTAGTTATTGCTCATAAGTAGATGCAATCATTGCTACAAAAATGTATGCACAGCAGACCTTTATTAAGATGTCATTTTGGCCAAATATTAAAAAAAGAATCAGGGTTTAGAAGACTGAGTCTCTGCATACCTGTTTCCCAATCTGTCATTTGGTTACAAATACAGGAGTTACAAATTTTATGTGTAAAAACCTCTCAGTTTCCTTAATGAATAAAGTCAGGTTTGGGACTGCACTAGTGGCAGGCAGGTTCAGAAAGTGTCATGTTTCCATTCTACTGTAAAGGTAAGCTGAGGAAACCCCATGTGTGCCTGTTTTGTTGTATAGAAGAATCTATTATGTATGGCTCATGGGTCATATGGGCAGGTGTGTTAAAATGAACAGCAGTGTTTGCTTTAATAACAGGTACATAATGAGTGGCTGAGAATTGGACACCATTCTTATTTTATTTTTTGAACTCAATACCTCAATTTTCTTTTGAAAGGATGTAGAACATAAGTCATTTTATGGCTTCCTTTTGTTAACTATGTTGAAAAGGCAAACTATAGTCAAACTAGTTCTTGAATGTTACTAGGAGAAAAAAATATTGATGAAAAATCAGTTTTTGCATTGTTGATAGGAAAATGTAACGTATGTAATTAAATTTGTGTTTCTTAGGAATGTGACACCCTAATACTGTATTTTATAGTACTTACAGCTTTATCTAGCTAAAGCTCATGATCATTTCACTGAGAAATTCCCTGTAGAACTTTTGCAGGGGACATATATCTGATTTTTGTTCTGCAGTGTTTGACAGTTCTGCAAAGACTGGATGTATGGTTGTCTGGAGGGAGTGATCTATGTGTTTGGAACCGAAAATTAGATCTCTTGTGTAAGACCAGTCATCTTACTGATGCAGGTAAAAATGTAAATGACTCATTATAGCTGTTAAAGTGCAAGTAAAATGGATCCGTATAATGATGCAAAACCAACTTGGCAAATTCTCTTTAATTCTAATGACAACATTATGTATTAGAGTCACTCTCTATTTTTTTAAATGTCAGACTTAATCGTTTCAGAATTAAAGACTGCTTTTAATCTCCTGTGCTGTGTGAATTTTAGAATATGTCAAATCTCAGTAACTGTACATTATCTTGGACTTACAGGGTTAGACCTCAGATGCTGATTTTCACATGTTTGCATGTGGACCAGATCCTTTGGCTGGCTTTCTCTATGAATGAGTGGGGCTTATATTATTTCTAAGTAAAGCTTTGTAGTAGTAGAGCAGTAAAGACTTTATTATTAAGAATCAGTCCTCTTGGTGTAGAAAATGCAGGCTTTGATAGAAATATAGTAAAAGTAATCAGATTGCAATGTCAATCATGCTTTTCTATTAATAAGCTTAAATATTATCAGTCCATGCAAAGAAAATTGTTGCACGTTGTTGCCATACTTTACAAAGATACCTACAAAGCTGTGAATCAAATTCAGAATTGGAACTGCTATTTTCCTTTTTTTTGTCATAGAATGGAGTAGTGGTAGGCAAAGCCTTCTAAATCTTTGAGGGTATTAATATTTCTTTCGCTTCAATATGAAATATCATGCTACATACCAGTTGGAAGTGGTACTGTAGTACTTAGTGTGAGGAACTATTGAAACTTCCGTAAAAGGGGTCAATGGGATGTGCAGCAGGGACCCTCTCTTCCTGCCTAATCTCTTGCTTCCTTTTTGGGGAGAAAGAGACAGATTGCTTATTCCTTGGGGAATTTTCCTTTAATAGTGTGGCTGCACAGACTGGGGAAATTCCACGTAGGATGAAGGCAGAGTAGCAGCAAGCTGGACATTTTATCTTGTGTCGTATTCTTCTTCAACTGGCTCTGCATAATATTTTAGTATCATCCCTACTGTGGTAGTATCAGTATCTAATAACTTTGGTACTGTATATGTTTAGAGTCTCAATAATTACCGCAGTGTCCTTAGTATTGTCCAGCATTAGGACATAAAAGTCTTAGCTGTTTTTAGAATAAAAAGGTTATTGATTCTCAGCTTCACCTCAAGTTTGATGTTTGTAATTCCATTGAAATCAGGACCAAAGCTCCTGACTCTACCTCTATCTGAAGTTATCTGTTCATGTCCAATGCTGTTTAACTTTCACTTCAGGCAATATGCTTTTATTTTGATAAGAACTTAAAAGAGGAAGGAAGATTATGGAGAACTTCATTAATGAGAAATAAACAGTTTGCTGTGTTTTATTGTGGCCAGTGAATATCTTTTTATCCTTTATCTCCTGTATTTTTTCAAAGGTATCAGTGCTTTGCTTGAATTGCCTAAAAATTGTGTTGCAGCAGCTGTTGGCAAAGAGTTAAGTGAGTATGTTGCATTTCTGTTAAATGTTCACGTTCCTTTTGCTTCTCAGGGTTATGTAAAATGCACACTGCTGGAATTGTATAGGAAAAGTAAACGGCATTAGGGTGTGATTGGCAACTTTCTTCCTTTTCCCCTGATTTGACAAAGAGGCAGACAATACTCATTCAGTAATTTTGTTGAGATCTGCATTACAAAACTTTTCCATATTCTTTTTTATTGTTATTACTGTTATTGCCACCTATCCGACTCTGATTATGGCAATCTACATTTGTCCTTCTGAAGAAGGTCTGGAATTTGTTATCTGAACCATCAGATACTGGGCTTCTCTACAGACTCCTTATCACAAGATCAGTAATATTAGATATTGCTGATCTCATTTTACTGTCCAAAGCTAAAATGAGATAATGTGATGATTTCTGTTGCTCACTTGGAGACCAGGTTTTTTATGTATGCAAACTAAATCTTCAGCTAGCTATCTGTGTAGAGTCTTTTAAATAAGAGTGTTGTATAAAATTATTGAAATTTCACAGAATCACAGAATCATCATGGTTGGAAGGGACCTCTGAGATCATCGAGTCCAATGACAAAAAAAAAACAAACAAAAAACCCCCAAACCAAAAAACCAACACCACACAAAAAACCGCCAAACCAAAAAACCAACACCACACACAACACCCCACCACATCATACCCACCCACAAACCAATACTCTTGGGCACTAGAGCATGCCCTGAAGAGCCATGTCTACACATTTCTTAAATCCCTCCAGGGATGGTGACTCCACCGCCTCCCTGGGCAGGCTGTTCCAGTTCCTGACTGCTCTGTCTGTAAAGTAATTCTTTCTAATATCTAATCTAAACCTCCCCTGCCACCAACTTCAGACCATTTCCTTTGGTCCGTTCATTATTCCCGTGGGAGGAGAGGCCAACACCCACCTCTCTACAACCTCCTTTCAGGTAGTTGTAGAGGGCAATGATGTTCCCCCTCAACCTCCTCTTCTCCAAACTAAACATGCCCGGTTCCCTCAGCCTCTCTTCTTACAACTTGTTTTCTAGACCCCTCAAAATATGTAAGAAAAATCCAGGGGAAAAAGTAGAACACTGAATCAGCAAAACAACAAATTTTGTTCAATATGATTAAACACTTAGCAGAAAAGTACCAATCTGATATTCTGTACAAAGAATCAGGAGGAAATGATAAATAGTCTTGTGTTTAGACATTGATATACAATGTAAGCTTCCATCTTAATTTCCCACAGTTCTTTTGTAGTGCCCTTGAGATATCATAGAAGAATCATAGAATGGTTTGGGTTGGAAGGGACCTTAAAGATCATCTAGTTCCAACCCCCCTGCCATGGGCAGGGACACCTCCCACTAGACCAGGTTGCCCAAAGCCCCATCCAGCCTGGCCTTGAACACTTCCAGGGATGGGGCATTCACGACTTCCTCGGACAACCTGTTCCAGTGTCTCACCACCCTCACTGTAAAGAATTTATTTCTAGTATCTAATCTAAATCTCCCCTCTTCCAATTTAAAACCGTTGCCCCTTGTACTTTTGCTACACTTCCTGACAAAGAGTCCCTTGGAAGAAATTCCAAGACTGGTTAAAATTAGGTTTTAATTCCTGGCGATATTGCTTGCCTTAGCAGATAATATTGTATGCTTTGTGGTAATAGTTTTCAGTCAGATTAGACCTTAAGAAAGATGTTTCACTTTTAGTTTACTTCTCAATAAAGACGTCTAATACTTTTCACTTCTGCTTTCTGTAACTTCTGATGTGTAATGATTCTCTGAATTTCAGAGTTAGTATATGCTGAAATATTTTATCCTATAGTTGCTGTAGTAAGAGGTCATAATAATAGCACTGGAATGATTTATTCCCATTTTTTTGGGGTGCTCTGAGTGGTCATAGGTGGCTTTGCACATTTTGTACCCATTTATAATTGTCTCGTTTATAATATGTTTTGAACATCTGAAAATGATGTTTTATTTAAGCATAGCTACATTTTATTCTGAATGATAAAGCTTATTTAGACAATTTCTTTCTCTTTCTTTGAAGTAATTTTTAGGCTGGTTGCTTCTAATAATGGGTCTGAAGGTTGGAATGTCCTTGAAGTGAAACGCCTTGTTGACCATCAGGATAACATTTTGTCATTAGTCAGTGTGAATGGTAAGAGTTTGTTTTATAATGTTACAAGTTTTGTTAGTTACCAGCAGAATATTTTAACTGTGGCATTTTTATTGGGACCAAACTGAACTTTAGTGAAACTTCATAATTTGATATACTTTCCTGTGTAGCTGCAAAGTTAGTGAAATAATGGCTTTATTTATGGGTTAACACTGAAATGAAACCAGGCAGGTTACAATGTAGAAAAGGCACAAAAGAGCCAATGTCATTGATGAGAATGGAGCTCTGCGTCTTCCTGTTGGGAAAGTTTAAAATGCTGGTTTTTTCGTGTTCCTTATGATTCTTAAAATGAAAAATGCAATGCCACATCCTTTGCAGCTGTAGTCCCAATGTAACCAGAAGTTCTGGGTATGCGGATGTGTGCCTGCATATAGAGCCATTGTTTAGAGGCTCTGGAGGATGATGCCATCTCTGCTGCTCATCAGGGCAATACTAAGCTATTACCTGAACTACTGTCTGCTCTGCTGCAGGTACCAAGCTCTTGCACTATGTTCTTCCCTGTTTTTTTTTAATAGAGCACCTCCTGAGCCCAGGACAAGTTATTTCTGGTGTGATAGAGAGTGCATATGGGGTGTATTTGTGTCAGCCTGGTTGGCACAAAGGGGCTGTGGTACAGAGGTAACAAGAAGCCGGAAAGAAGAATAATTGGATTCTGTGGTACTTGTTTCTGGGGTTTCCTGTTGCCATTGTTTTCTCCTTTTTGATTGTGAAGGGCAGCAATATTTGGCTTTAAAATACAATATGCTACCTGCTTGAAATATTATTGAAGTTTCCATGTGTGATTAATAAATTCATGACCAGCTACTTGAATCTTACCATTAACTCACCCATTTAATTTGTGATTAGTATTTCTGTTCATGTCAAAGACATACTTCACTGTGTCTGAGGTGTGCTGATACAGCTACTTGTCCAAGGAATAGAAGGGTTTTGTATGTGGGCAACAAGTGAACTTCAAATATTTGTACATACTCCTGGTGATGTTCCTTGCCCTTGCTATACTGTACTGTGCGCTGCAGCATATGGATGTTCTTCCTAGTTTCAATTTTACAGGAGACAGCTCATCACCTTTGGCTCATCTGACCTATACTAGGTAATCAAAACAAGTATTTACTCAAAAGTGAGAGGTTTTTGTCTAGTCAGTTATCTAGTGCACATTCTACATAGCTTCACTCAAAAATGGGCTCTTAATTTTCTAGGGTTGTAAATCAGTGTGAAATATTTTTTTTTTTGTATTGTGATTTCTATGTGTGGTTTTTTTTCCCCCCTGTAGACTTGACTTTTGTGACTGGTTCTCATGTGGGTGAGTTAATAGTTTGGGATGCACTTGACTGGACAAAGCAGGCCTCTGAGTGCAACTTCTGGGACTCCTCTGTTCATCCAGATGTACAGCCGGAAATAAAGTTATCCCAAAGCCCAAATGAAACTTCAGTTCAACACTTGACGTCTGATGAGGAGGTAAAAAGCTTCAAAAAGAGTAAACTACTTCAAGTGAGCTAGCATGACCTCACCACAAAAGGCCAAGCGTTTTGTGTTTTCAGTTTGCTTGCTTTAATATGAGAGGCTTCTTTAAAATGTGCACAACTATTTTTGTACAGTCAACGGCGTTTATATAAAATTTTGGTCATTGAACTAACTGAAGGTTATAATATGTTGTTGCTATGGGAACTAACATAATGAACTGTCGTAACGGCATTTCTTTTTGACTGAAAAGATTTGTTAGTTGTTTACAGTACCACTAATGGGAGATCTGTGTTTGGATGGCATATATCTTCATATTCCATGGTTCTGGAAATGCAATTTCCACAATAATGCACCTCTTGAACAGTTATAGCTGAGGGTACTATGAAGTGAATTAAAGAATAGGCATATATCTATGATTAGTACTAAATAAATATTGCTCCTTCTGTTCAGATGGGCTATACTCCATGGTGAAGAGCACAAATATGGGTCCAAAATCCAGTGTGCTCTAATGGTACTTTGAAGATAATACAGGAGTTCTTGGTCGGAATACTCAGGCAGAACCAAATTATTGTTCAGGAAACACTAAAAACCTTCAGGTTGTTATTTACTTCTGCAGATTGTTACCAACTGTTAGCGGCAAAAGAAAAGATGTTTCATAGTTTGAGTAGAGTGGGATTCTGTTTTGGGTTCTGTAGGCCCCTTGCTGGGGAACGATTAAGAAAGGGATTCCTGGAAATGGTTTCAGAGATATGAGCTATACCAAAATAAAAGCAGACCTAAAGCCTGAATCTAGGCTGAAGGCCAAGTAGTCATCTGATGCATTTGTTTATAAAAAGAGCATTCCTGGAGAGAGAAACATTGCTGTGTAAGGGTAGGGGGGAAAAGAAATATAGTTGTCTCTAAAGGTAGGATTTCCAGTGATTTTCTTGTGGGTGCTTAGCTCTAGAAGGAGCAAAGAGACAGTCCTGTTTAGGAAAGTTCTATAATTTGGCTTCAAAGCATTTTGATTTCCTGTTTGAAAGCTACACAATAAGTGTTTTGAGGGAGGGGAAGAGAATTTTGGAAGTTCAGAAATAGTTAAAACATTGAATGTTGAATCTTAAGGCTCTTGAGGACTTTCTTCCCTTCATGGAACTGAACTAAACAAATTGCTGCAGAATTTTATTTATTATGAGACTTCTGAATGGTGGGAAGAAAGGTCGTTCTAGTGTTATGTCCTGAAATAGAATGTCGTTTTAGGGCAGAGCTGTCTGTATTGTAAAGTTCCTACTTAGAAAATGGTGAATAATGGTATTCCTACAATGAATTTGTTACATGCTATGTAAAAGCAGAATGCTCTTCTTCCTGTCAAAAAAAAAAAAAATTAAATTGGTGTTTTCTCTGTTAGGAACTTTTTCAGCAGGCTTGCTAGTTAGGTAGGTAGTTAGAGATGCACTCGTCTAGTTTGATACGGAGCTTGCAGGCAAAATATGATTCAGAAAAAAATGGGAATGTTAAGGTTTGACAATACCAGGAAACAGTGTTAAGGAGTGCGTCTGTTTTCCTGATACATGTGTGTAACTTGCTTGTTAAGATAGGTACGCAACTTACGCCTCGTCATCTGTTATTTTCTTGGGATTTGAGATGACCAGGATTTTGCTGGGGCTTGTGGAGAGAGAGAAAAAAAGAAAAGGGTGTGATCTGTAAAGAGCATCTTCTGCAAAGCTGTAAGACTGTATGAAACTCAGGAGCCTGTCTCAAGGTGGAAGACTGTAAGGAAGAAGACGCTAAGATACAGGAATGAAAGTGATAGGACTAGATGATCTCTAGAGGTCCCTACCAACTCTGACAATTCTGTGATTCCGTGATATGAAAGGCCATTGAATTGAATCTCACACAAAATTAGGAAAATAATAATGTGCTTAGTTTTTTAAACTTGATTTGGTAGAGTGCTCCCAGAAATCTGAGTTTAGCTTCAGAGCTGTTGGAGCTCCCAGCACAGATTTGCATAAGAAAACAAAACCAAGACAAAATCCAACAAACACCTGGACAAAGAGTTTTGTACAGCGTCCAAGCACTGTTGAATATATGTAGGAAATCTTAGTCAAACACATTGGGTTACCAGTTTTACAAAATGTTGACAAGTGTATAGTGTGAACTGCATATGAGGCATTAATATTTGGGCTTTGTAGATGGAAGCCATTCAGGGAAAAGATCCAGTATACCATTACCTAAACAAGGTATGGGTACTGAATGGAGGCATTTTGCACTTCTCAGGTATCAAATATTTATCATGTGTATGTACACATGATTGTACATTTGTCCTCTCTAAAATCATTTCAAGTCATAAGAGGATCCAGATCTAATGATCTGTAAACTCTTTGTGGATTGTTAGGGATGTGATGGTTATGAGGTGTGGAATCCCTGCACTTTTCTGAAAAAGAGCATTGAATGCAAAATGGTTCCAGACCTTTTTACACGCTATTGTGTAATACCACTCTGGGACTGAGTTCCTTTTCTGCATTCAGTAAAGCCCAAATGCTTGAGAAAGACTTCTGTGCAACTTCAGTTAAATTTAAAAACAATGGTAGAAATGCAAAACAGCTTTCTGTATTCTCAGTCTTTCATGATAAAACAAGAGATTGTCAAAACAGAGAGCATTATTTTGGTGTAAGAATATAAAAGTTTAATTGCAATAATGTGTTGATCTATTGGTATCTTTGGTGTCCACTTAGATTGTAAGGTACAGGATGAAAATTCATAAATAAAACTTCTTAGAATGCAGGAGGATATCTCTCATTTCTTCCAAGAAATCCATATTTTTTCTAGAACTTGTTGATTCTGTACATTTGGGATAAAGCAGTAACACAAGGACAGAAACGAGCTAGATGATGTCGTAGTACTGCTGGAAATCCATTACATGCAGGGTGATCTTTCAGTATCTGTTTCTGTAAGTTGTTCCATTGAATTTTCTTTCCAGTGTGTGTTTGCTGCTGTTGGGAAAGGCATATACGTATATAATCTTCAAATGAAGCGTGTGATTGCCTGCCAGAGAACTGCTCACGACTCCTCTGTACTGCACATTGAGAAGCTTCCAAACAGGTACGAGTCATGGTACATTTTGTTAATGCAGTAAAGAAATGCACAACTTGGAAGGGTGGCTAGAGACACTCTGCAAAGCTACATCTAATTTCTAGGGTAGGGACTTGATCTTTGGTTTGATCTGTTTTTGTTAGATAGAGCTTGTTGACCTGATTTTTGAAAATGCATCATTGTAATTCAACGTGAAAAAACTATAGTTCAGTATGCTTGATGTATAAGGCTCAGAGAAAATGTCTTCGCTACTTTCAAAATCACACTTCATAAAGCTCTGTTGTCTACATTGTGAAAATATAGCTTAATGGCATTTTACTTCTATGCAGGGCAAAGGCCTATGGCATATTCAGTAAGTGTTTTTCACTAAATGTTTTGTAGCAGTTGAAATGTTTAAAAAAACCCAAACAACTCCCAGCCTTTGCTCATTAGTGCTAAATTTTTAGCTGGAGCATATTTTGACAGCCAAGTTGGACAATCTGCTACCTATGTGTAATCTAATAGTTACGTTGTTAGATCTCTTTGTACAATGGAACAAAAATTTTTCAGAAGATGAAAATTAGGGCCTTGATGTTGTAAATGCATGTGGTGTTCTAAACATGTAATGAAAAGGAGTATCTTTCCTTTTCTTACTTTTCCATTAGAAAAAATACATTTTTGCTTAATGAAAGTAAGTTTGTTGAAGCGAGTTTGCAGTCTAGACTTGCTGGTTTTTGTTTCATGGAGTAGTATGCTTTTAAAATGGGATTGAAAATGTATGTTTTTTCCACCTGTTTTGTAAGTCCGTTGTATTTTGTCCTGCTACAAAGGCATGTTATTTTGTGTGGAACATATGGATGTCCTGCTGCATTTGAGAGTTGTAGCAAACTTGTGTAGAACCTGAGGCGCTCGCTGCCTATTTTATAGAAGCATTCCAAGGTGACTTGTGCAGATAAGTATCCATGCTAGCCCTAAGTGTCAACTGTTTTTACAGGCAGCTGATCTCCTGTTCAGAAGATGGCAGTGTGCGCATTTGGGAGCTCCGAGAAAAGCAGCAGCTTCCAGCTGAACCAGTTCCAACAGGTTTGCTAGTAGCTGGGGGGTGAAAACACTATTTAAAAACAATAATGGGAAACCTGGTATTCACCATATAGGAACGGAGGCTTACAGGCTTTGTAAGAAGAAATAATATCTTGTGTTCAACCAACGGCTAACAGGTATGGGAGGGAAACTGAAGAAGGCATGAGTGTACAAGCCCTCCAAGATCTGATATAGGAAGTTAGAAGGTCCAGCTGAAGCAGTTCGGTGCCATAAAGGTTGCTTAGAGTTTACAGTTGTATTAGCTGGTTTAACCAAAATTATGAACTCTCCTGACAAACCTTGATCCTCTGCATCTTGTGCTAAATAGTGTTGGATCCTCTGCCATGTAAGAATAAATAGTTGCAGGACCTTGTGAAAAAAGCTAAAGAGAAGCTTGCAGATGAGCAGGTGGCACAAAAGAAATGTATTTTCCACATCTCCTCCTTGACCTTGGAATGATATTGGGACTCGCTTTGAGGCTGCATCCAACTTCACTTGCATACTACCTCTGGGCATTGCAGTCCTCAGGACTGATTGCTAGTGTTTTGGGAAGCATTTTCCCTGAGTACCAGGCCAGCAGCTTCCCTGGATACCGGTAGTTGTGGTCTTGGACAGTTGTTCTGGACAATATAATCAGTGTTATGGACTGGGAACACTAATGAGCTGTTACACTCTTGTAGGAATTTTTTTTATTCAAACTGTGAATAATTTTCTTCATGTATGTACCTGGCTGTTCACCTGTTGATGGTAACTTTTGCAAATACCTTTTTGCTGCCTGGGTTGATTTAGAAACACTTTTTCAGGAGTGTTCAGTATTGCTGGTGACAGCTGATCTACAGAGTTCTGCTTCTGACTGTGTCAAGTGGTATATGGTTTCACACTGGAAATTTGTAACTTCTATGATTGGAGAAATTTGAAAGAAACCATATGCAACAGTGAGACAGGTGGACTGCTATTGATATGCTCCATTTTTATTCTAAGAAATCTCCTGAGTAGTAGTTTATCTCTCATCTCCCTAGCACCGGGGCCATGGTCTAGCACACTTCATGTTTTGTGTGTTGATGGGGCTGAGGGTCAGGAAGAAAGTCTGAAGTGTATTGTGTACAGAACCTAACTTTCTTACTTCTCTCAGTATTATTACACAGTTCTTCTGAAAGCTGTGCCACAGATGTGTATTTTCTTTCTATCTAAATGGAACGTGTGGTGTGGTATCTTTACGCTGCAGTTTGGCTGATAGTTGTAAATCTGAAGGAGAAAGCCAGTGGGCACTATAAAAACAGGCAATTCAGCATCAGAAGCTTGCTTGTTACCAGCATGCCAGCACTCTAATGCCTCAGTGCAGGACACACAAGGGAGAGACTGGCACCTCATTTCTCTCCTCTTTGACTAGGAGGACAGAGCAAAGGTAAACATCACTATCCCACATCTACCTTTGCTGTTCAGTTAGTTCATTTAGGCAGTCCTTGGATTTGTTGCTAAATCTGTATATTGTCTCATCCAGGTGAGGAAGCCAACGTTTGCTAAATTATGTCTAGTAAGGACAAAAAACAAAGTAGCTATGTTTCCTTCCCCTCTCAAGATGAATAATCCAGATGTCAAAATGCTGCACAGTATAATGCTTCTGTCATTTTGCCATGCAGACTGTCATGCTTTTGGATTTTAAGTCACTCCTGTAGTTCTCTCTTTAGCTAGAGGGAATAAATTATGTTTTTCATTTTTGCCAAAACAAAAGATTTTTTTTTTTCCCAGGGTTTTTCAACATGTGGGGATTTGGAAGGGTAAACAAGCAGGCAAACCAGGCTGCTAAGAAGATGCAGGAGAGTACACCTGTGTATTTCTTGGAGCTGGTGGGTGATTTGATTGGTCATTCATCAGCTGTGCAGGTAGGTCAGCTTCAGTAAGAACAAGAAAAAGTGAATTTCATGTACTAGTTTAATTTTGGCAATGTTACTTAAATAGCTGTAACTGTCTGGCTCTGGAGGCTGGGAACACATTGTGTAGTATATTTTATAAAAACAATACTATGTACTGACTTAAAGTTCTAATGAGAACTCCAACACTCGCTGATGCCTGAGGATTGTGTGTGCAGTTATGAACAAATGTGCTACAAATAGTCTGGTGGGGTATTGGGCTTGTTTATAGACGGCAAACAATACAGCTTGGAACTGTTTGTTCCAGATTTCATCTTAAGCCCTTGTTTAGATTGCGAACTTATATGAAACAAAACCCAGTCAGGAATTTCTTAGTACTCTGTGCTGTGAGCATTAAGGAGGTCTTTTTAATTTTAAATCAGATACCATCCTGTGCTTCTTTCTGCCTAATAGAGTATGGTTTTGTTTTAAATGGCGTTTTCCCTCCACACATTTTTGTGTTTGACAAACCTATTGGAGTAACAAATCATTATCTTACAGTAGACTTATATACACATTCTTGGCAGGAGCAGGGAAATGGCAGGTAGAGAGGAGAGGTGTCATCCTGGAGCAGTTTTGCTCACAAGTATTCATGAGACTGACTGGATTTCAGAACTGCTGCTGTCAAAATCTGAAAGCTTTTCACTAATAGCTAAGGTGAGCCTTTCTGCTACAGGGATTTCTGCAAGGCTTTCAGTCCCTGTCTACCATCTTCCTTTCTGAAAACTGTTGAAAGAGGCCCTATTATCAGTATGGAAAGTTGCTGTCTGAGAAAGAGGACATAATGTGTAATTCAGTGGGAGGCACAGCAAGGAAGGTGAGAGGCTCTTTGCTGGGGTGTTGCACAGCCAAGGAGTAACTGAGATGATGGTGGTGGATGTGATTTCCTGCAACGTTCTACATATGAACAATTCCCTTTTTAAACTCTGGGCAGACTGGAGCCATTGAGGATGGAAAGGTTGAGTAGTGATGAAGTGTGATGGTCAAAGATGTGTCAGCTCCATTGCTCTTACAAAATACCTCCACTGCTGATGTGCTTTCTCCCGTGTTGCAGTTCTTTCTGGTTTGACTTCCTCTGTGTGACAGGCACATGCTGATGTCTGTCACAGTTGTTTACTCTTTGATCCTTCCAGGCCTGGTGATGGTAGCCTGTGGTGTTGCGTTGGAAGGGGACACTGTACCCAAGCGAACAAAAGAGTGGCTTCTGTTCTCTAAGAAATCAGGAGATCAGAGTTTGCACAAGTCACTCACTTTTCTACTGCTGACTTGGAACAAATTTCTTCAATATTCTGTACTTTAGCTTCTCTCTCTGTAAGGCAGCTTTACTGCTTTTTCTAAACTGAGATTTTTCAGTGGGAAGTGCTGTTTAAGAGTTGTTGTTATGTAAGGATTTTTTGACATATCAAACATAGAGAGCATGCATTGTAATTTTGCATACCTGTGTTCAAGTGGAACCATTTCAGAACACATGTATTTGTTTAGTCCAGCTGTACACTAAACATTTAGGCAAGCTGACAATCTCATGTGAGTGTTGTGGTAGTAGTAATCGTTTCATTGCAGATGTTCCTGTACTTTGGTGAACTGGGACTGGCAACGTGCTCTGCTGACCACCTCATCATTTTGTGGAAGGATGGTGAACGAGAATCTAGACTCCGCAGTTTAACACTGTTTCAAAAACTGGCACAAAATGGTGATTTGCAGCACACATTTTAAGTTGCTCAAATGCAGAATACATACATACGCATAAATTGGATGTGTATGAAATGTGAGTATAAAAGAAAGCCTGAGCTACTGGGAATGTGACTACCAGTAAGGTTTACACTTAATGTCATGTATTATATTGTAATTTTTATTGGTTGCTGATACTCTTCTCAAAGGAGTATTTTGCATGTTGAAACTTAATTTTGGCTTACTCTTCCAGTAGAAATGATGTTCTCTTGAAAGACTGATGGTAATGATGACTCATTAAATAGCTTGTAATATTTTTCCTAGTGTTTTAAAAATATGTTGGGTGGATGTCAAAATTCAGATTTGTGAAGATCCTTAGATGGGTCATAACTAAAGCAGCTGGGGGCATTCGACAGTATTATGTGCAGAAAGGATGCACAAAATAAAGTATCTCAGACTTGCAGCTTTATGTAACTTATTTCTTGAAGCTAATCTTTGGTCACTGGTGCCTCAGATTTATGTATCTACATAAAACCCCAAAAGAAACAGTTCTCAAACAGAACTTTTGCATTTGAAGTTACTATGCTGCACCAAGAGCAAGCGCAAGAAAGAAAAGTTGGCAATACATGTTTTGTCAGGTTTAAATTTTTGGCAAAGCAAGGTGTATAGATACTGCTTGCTTCCAGTAGCTGCAGTTTTAGTGTGGGTTAATCTACACTACTGGAGTTTATAGAGCACTGTTAACATGGCTAGCATGAAGTGTGATTAGTTTAGCTGAGCATTCATCAAATTCATTTATATATAATAAAAAGCACTGGCCTTACCGTGGATTTTCAGGATGTAAAATACTTTCTTGAGCAGTAGCACTTGATGTGTTTCAGTACCAGCAAAACACTTCTGCCAGATCAATACTAAACTCTCAGCTGAGCTGACTGCAAAGAAATCTGCACCAAGTTTGTAAGGATAAATAGTATTTTTAGAGTTTTAAAATAAAAAGCCTCTTAAGTACATAATTTTTTTTTATCAAGTCTGAGATAGCAGCAGTTGTGTGCAAGCTGAACAGGAGTAGGAAAAACCCCAAACTAAAACAAAAATGACAAACCAAAGTGACAGAAACCCAAAAGAAAAGAAAGTGAAGTTAAACCCAGAACTGATACAAAGTAGTTGAGAAGGAAGAGAAGATAATGGGTGGTGAGTCACTGTTGGAACAGAGCAGAGCTGAAGAAGCGGGGAGTTTGGAAACTTAGTGGTCTTAAAGCCATGTAGAAGAGAGTGCCACTGTCCTCAGGTCTATTCAGAAGATCTAGCACTTCAACAGTTTAGTCTTGCGCAGCTTTCAGTGCCATCTCTTTGAATTGATGAGAACTATTTTCAGTACAGGAGATAACAGGGCTGTAATTCCAGACTTAAGATCCAGCAGCTGCAGTAATTAAAATTAAAACAAAGAGCTAAGCAGATCCTGATGAGTAGAAGCAAAAGGAGGAAGCTTCAGCTTCCTCAAAGAAACAAAGGAACCTTTTAGATGTGCTTCCCTCAACCCCCATGGACGCCTGCCTTCCCCCTACCACCCAGTAGCCAAGTTTTGCCTCTTGACTCTTGCCTCAATCTTCCCTGGAAGGCAGGACAGAGGGACAGTAAAATTTTGAGCTGTATTTTTTTTCTCTGCTTTAATCAACTTGTATAACTAATCTTATTTGAGTGTAGAGCTCAATATGGCATATTTCGAAAACACAAAATGGGTGGAGAAGTTGTGAAATTACCTTCTCCTTTCAATTTAGGAAGTCAGTGTTAGATCTTGAGCTGTTTGTTCTTTGCTCAGAGTGTCTGTTCTACAGACCAGCATAGGAAAGGCGTTTGGATTACAGCTGATGATAACATTCCTTTTGGTTTATGGTATTAAACTTGTGGGAGGAAAGCATGAGCCCTTCTGCCTGTCAATCTGCATTGTTCCAGGTTGTCTTCGTCAGCAAGTGTTGCATTTTTGGCTACCCCAGTGCAAGCTGGGACATCAGTTCCTCTGGCTCTTTTTTCCTTTTTTCAATTGAGATGTAACTGTTTAGTTGTATATAAAGTGTGTGTTTACACATTGTTACTAAAACTTTACAGCAAAAGCTTATGAAATTTAGGGGATTGGGATTTTTTTTTTAGATGCTAGTGCTGTCATTAGTTAAAACTAGAAAGAAGAAACATCATCTTTTTATTATCTCTTCGTCCTATACCCTGAGAATGATTTCATTTTTATGTGACTGCTTTTAAGTGAGAAACAGACCTATTTAACTGAGCAGTTCTAGTCACAAAGCTCACTGTGCATTTTACAGGGATGTAATTCAGCTCTAAATAGCCCTACATGTGTGTATAAATATTTTTATCTATCAAAAGCGCATTGTTCTCAGATACACTCCATTGGTAATAGATCTCCCAAGGGTCTCTTCCTTTAAAGATGGTTGAGTTGAAAGTATTAAATTGAGTTCTTTATTTTACAAATGAACTTTGAGTGTAACAGTGAACACAGTAAGGCTGTGCTACCCTACTCCTGTTAAATAAGAGTTTGTCACTTGCTGGTGGGAAGTGCAGAGAGCAAAATTAGGATAAGCAGGTTAGAAATTTTATGTTGACCTTTGTCCTTTTAAATTTCTGTTTCCATCTCACAGTAACATCGAATTCCATATGTTCACATCATGAGAGTAAGTATCTTTGTCAGACCTACCCTTTGAGCTGTTACAGCTCTGAGGTGGCTGTTTTACCTGTCTGTGCACTGCCAGTGGCATGAAACAAGCAGCTGTTGGTCAAGCGTACAGGTTAGAGACTAGGTGATCTGACACAGCTTGCAGATGATAATTAATCTATGCTGGCTTCTTTTGCTCTTAAAGAGGACATATCTCCACATAAATGACTTTTTTTGCTAAGTCTCTGACTGCAGGAAGAAACCCAGGATCTTGCAAGAAATACACTGATTCCACATTAATGCCTTAACTCATGAACCAGAACTGACAGTGAACTTTATTTCTTAGGTTCCTTCCACCATTCACATTTTCTTCCTTGTGACAGAATTGTGAAAGAAATAATGAACTGAAATGTTTTACATGGATGTGGTCTTACAGTGTTGCTGTATTTGATGAATTAAATTAAGATGACAAAGCTTTGAGTCTTGTGAAGTTCTTTTCTCTAATGCAAGCTATGGTACACGTTCAGTCATCAGAATAGTTAAGGTACAACCACCGAGAGCACTAGTTCTAAATAAAGGGATGGTAAAAGCAAACAGTTTACAGTCTGAAAACAAAGTTCAGCTTCTCTGAACTTATCTGAAAATCCATTGAAGAATGTTGCAAATAGATAATAAGAAAGAACGAATAAACATACTTCCCCAGAAACACCATTCTTCATATATACACAATGCAGCATTTTAATGCACAGCAACCTGCCTTAGCTATGACAAAGGTAAGGTTCTATTACAATTCTAACAAAAATATAGCTTATATACATTTCTTTGCACATACATTTTATGAATGTTTCCTTTTTGTTCAGAACTTGGTACAAAACATACAAAAAAGGTTGGCACGTTATGTAAGCTACCTGCAGTAAACAACAATCATTGTCACTTCTCTTCCACAGCAATCTAAACTGTTTTGGTTTTTTATCTTCTTTTTCCTTTACTGGGTTCAATCGTGATTAGCAGAGGGGGGAGGTAAAGAGTACGTCTGGAGACCTTTCCTTTTAATGAGCAGTGGACTGCTTCTTCAGCTGCAGCAACTGCTTTGATATTCTTGCCTGCAGCCTGCAGTGCACAGTGTTAAAAATCAGCAGCTCTGCTAGTAATTATTAACTGAATAGTCTGAGAAGAGGCTAAAACTTGAGCTCATGTTCTGCGTGTGATTAAAATGAGATGTACAAAAATATGCATTTGTGCTTTGGAAGCTTTAGCATAAATTTTGTATCTTAAAACTAATGAAGAACTATGTTTGATTTCTAACTTATTTACATCTTTTGAAATACTTTTTACATCACAAAGCAAACCAGCATTTTATTAGGAGGCAAAAAGCAGTACAAATTACAATGCTTTTATAAATTATGACCTGGAAACTTGTTTTTTAAAAAGCGACAGGTTCATCCTAGAAGTAAGTAGCACAATATGTGGACTTATTGTAAAATTTTGATCAGTTTAATAAAATTGATGACCTGGTGTACAAACACCACTGTATAAAAAGGATGTTGGTCAAGTGCCACAATGTTTTTTGTGTAAAATTTGATTAAATGTTGCATGGTAACATTTCTAAGATGGCAGAGAAACATGTGGATGGTACCCCGTTATACAGAACATGCTTGTTTTCATCTGCTATATGACCAATTTTAAGGGAGTTTGGCTCGGACCGAGATTTTATATGGATAGGAAAAAAGAGTGACCAGGTGGTGCTCTGAAAGATAGGCTCTGTAGTAAGAAGGTTGTTTTGGATAGTGCAGAGTTTGTTTCATACTACATCCAATTTATCAAGGTTTACTTGTTCTACTGTGAGTGTTCTGTTTAGCACTCTGATTCAGAGAACTGAAGAACGTGGGTAGAATTGGAGCAAATTTATGTTAGATAAGTGGGTAGTTCTTACGTGTGTTTGTCAACCTATTCTTACTCTACTGGTGACTAGATTACCCCTCTCTCTGAGGAACAGTTGTGGGAAGTGTTATTGTGTACAGTTCTATCAATTAAAAGATTTGACCAATGCATATTCAGTATTAGAAATTAGTTTCAGAAGTACACAAAATGTTATTTCCAAAGAGCACTTTTTCATCTGTGGATTATGTAGCCTTTTTGAAAACATTTTTCAGCAGAATTCAGAGAAGCTTAAAAGTGATGAATAAAATATCCCCTTCTTGCCATGCAGTCTTAGTTTCACTGGAAAGGAAACACCATCCCTCTTATAGCCAAGTCAGTAAGTGATTCACAGTGAAACTGGTAGATCAAGAGGTCTGTTTTTCTTGCCTTAGTGTCAGTTGTTGTTTTCTGAGGGGAGCCTGAGACTCTTGCACTTTAACTCATCCAGCGTTTTCCAGTGTTTGTAGTTGTTAGCCAAGTGTTGCATCAAGACAGGCAGATGTGCAAATGCTGAAATTAACAGGAGAGAGAGTTACACTATATGTACTATATGTCAGAAGAACAGCCCAACCTTATCTAAAATTGGTGTTCTCCTAATCTCTTTTGTTAGCTAATGCTAAAAGGGGAAAGATTTTTTTTCAGTCTGTTTCTCTGTCAAGCAAATCCCTTTCTTAATGTATGGTGACTTTATTAAATTATGCTAACGCACAACCACCAGGGTCTCAGTTTCTGCTGCTCAGAAGAAATACATTGCTAAAGGAAAATAAGATATAGGTGAAAAGAAGTTTAGTTATAAGCCATTATTCCTTCCTTCTTTACATAGATTCTCTTGAAAGTGGTCAGTTTTCATAAAGCCAGTGGTGTGTGCAGTGAAACGGGCTTCAGCAGCATCATTGCTTAGATCCTGTGCTGTACTGCTCATGTATGGGAACAGCCCCTGAAAAGAATGCACTCAAGCCCAATTTGAGAACATTCATTTTAGTCTGTAGAAGCCTCTGCCTCGGAGCAAGAAAGAAAAAAAGCAGATGTACTTACCATCCCACGCATCGAACATATCTGTTATAAAATAATCAATGAAGGAAATTTGAGACTTGGGGATGCTGCAGGTGTTTCTATCAAATACTGGCATTACAACAGGCAGACCCTGTCTCTTCTCTTCATCAGTCTAAGAAAACAAAACTCCAGTTAGCAAAGCTCTTGGGGCTGGCTTTCGTGCTGGAGTAGCAAAGGCCAGGGGATGAGATGAGTTGCAGCGGGAGACGGGAGACAAACCTCAGAACCCCTAAGGTGAACCGCTTTAGTTTCATGTGCTTTATTTCATCTGGAACGGGGACTGAACTCTCTTCCCTTTCACAAGTACTCTGTTACAGTAGCGCTGTGATTGCTCTTGGCTGCAGCGAGACAGAGCGCTCTAGCCTGGTGATTAGGGCACACCAGCTAAAAATGGAAAACGGGGTTGCAGAGCCCTTTAGCCGAGGAGAGGTTAGAGCTCTCCTTTTCCCACATCTCTAGTGGCTGTTTCAAGCCATTTGGCTTTTAATTAAGAGTGAAGTTGCTGTTGTTGCTGCTTCTGCTCATATCGGGTTATAAAATGAACAGAAGTAAGGGCACACGTTTCAACTCTGTGCCTGCAACTCAGAGCAGTCTGGCTTTGTTGCACTCATTGCAGTGGAGGAGCCAGTCACCTCAATAGTCTTAAAATGGGGGTTTTTTTGTAATTAAATTCAAAGTAGTACAGGCAGCACCTAATGCTGGAACTGGCAGCAGAGCAGTCCCCAGAATCAGCAGATGAGGTGAATGCGGAGCAGAACAGTTCTCAGCACCTGGCATTGTTGCAGGTTGCCTGCAGCAATTGCCTAAGATTGGCAATTTAAAGTTAGCTCATGATACCTGGACTGCTAGGGAGATGCAACCTGAGCGATCCTTACCTAGGAAGTGATCACATTTATTCGCTATGATTAAAATGAAATTCAGGCATGTCCCAGGCACTAACTACTGTTTTCTTTCAGTAGTAACTAACTGTCACATGTATGATCCGAGTTTGGATGGTAGGCATGGCTGCTCTTCTGTCTGCAGTCATAGCTGATGATTTCCACACCATTAATGACAGATAAAAGCTAAGAATCTATCGGTTGTCCAAATAAAGAACTATAAAAGCATTTCATTTCAGGAAGCTGGTGCATTTGTGTTAGAGAAAGTGAATGTTAAGAAAGGAAGTTGAGCTTCCAGTTCTGTCTGGTAGAGTTCCCATGTGATAAACATTTTCAGTGCGCACATGCTGGGATTACTGGCCTGAGCATCTGCCTGCCCTGACAAGAGTGCTATCGCAGAAGAGGAAGGGCCAGCCCGATGGGTCAGCTGAGGGCTTCATCGGGCGCAGATCTTCACGCTCTCTTCAGGGAAGGGATTGGGACTAGAAGCTAGAATGGTGGCAATCTTGAATCTCAGCCAATTAAATTGACAAAGGTTAGTCAAGTCATTTTGGTTTGGACAGATGGAGAAAGTTGAAAGTATAAAAAAACCTCCTTTCCATCATTCTGTACTGCAAGCTTCATGGTAAGCGAGCTCGCTTAACTCTGACTGGGGTGAATTCTCTGCGTGAAAGTGAGGGGCTGGTTCTGACTGTGGACAAAAACCTGGACTCCATAGGGATGCCAGGCAGACCCCATACAGAACAGCATACCGCCTGTGCATACAATGTTTCTTACATAACATAATAGTAAAATTATAAAACAATATACATACCTGTGCAAAATACTCCTCTGAAATCCTCCCTGCCCATTCGATACATAGCTCTAGGGGGCGACAGGGATTTGCTACATCCGCACATTTAATCATCATACGCTTGATCAGGGTCTGGTTATCTGGAAAGTTCTTTACGTTGGCTGTGCATTCACAGTCGCTGCCGTCGCTCTGTAGAAGAGAGTTGGTTACGGGGGCCGGTGCCAGCAGGAGCGAGGGCATCATCATCAGCTCTACTGCACCTCAGCAGCAGCCAGCACGATGCCTTCTCATTTCACACACAGCACCAGGAATTTGGAGGAGAAGGTGATGTCTGAGGACAGCAGCCTTGCTAAGTAACTAATGATAGCCTCATTACAGGAGAAAGTTGTGGAGATCCTCAGAATTAATAGAGAAGTTTGTGAACTAGAGGAGTCACAGCCTCTTTATCAGCTAGGGTGAGTTACCCTTCTCTGCATCCCAGCCTTGCCCTTTTCAACAGGACAAGGGTGGAGGATGTGCCCACTGCCTGCAAGTTGATTAACCATCCTCCCTGCTGGGTGTTTAAATTTGGGAGGGCTGATGGCAGGGGGCTGCTTCATTGAGGTGAGTTTCTGGAGTTTGGTTTTCATTCCTGGATGAGAAAACCGAGGCAGGCACAGGTGGGTGAAGCGACTCGCACCACTGACTGTTTCTTTTACAGGCAGAAGGGCAGGTCTGTGCCATTCAGCTCCAGGATGTTTGCAAATAAAACTGCCGCCTTTGTGCTGTATTTTGAGCCCTCAGCCTGGAATACTTGTTGCTCTTTAGTTACGACCTAGGATGAAGTCTCAGATTAATTTATGAGACCAACAGTAGAAAAATGCAGGAGTGGCAGAGTGACTGCAGAAAGTCTCTGTTGCTAGGCAGTAAAGTACCAAACTGCTTATTGACTGCTCTGGAAAGCAGGTGGAGGGGACAGAGTAGTTGTTACAGGTCTGCTGTGGCATCATCTTGTAGGACTCGAACAGTTTAGAAGGGCACAGGTATATTATGTTCCTTATTGAGTAATAAAAAGCCTCCACCTCAGCTCACCATGGCATTAACGCTATTCTCAAAATAATATATTTGTGTAATTATGGCCTCCCTTCACCGCTAAATCCAACTCTTGAATCAAAAATTGAACATAAATACTTTTTAGGACCACAGCTAAATTAATGTCTTCATGGTTTATGGGTAGATACTTTGCAGTTACTCTTGCCAATTCAGGCATTAATCTTCTAACTTTATGTTTAGCAGTTAATTTTTTTTTCAGCATGGGTAGCCCAGCAAGGAGCTGCCAAATTAACCCTGCTCCTTAACTGCTGTTCAAGATCAAAAATCACTGTTAACAATAAGGAACAGAACGACCAAATACTGGGGAAAAATACAAGTGGTTCTGTGCTCCACTTTTACCGCTCTCCAACTCTTGTACATTTTAAAATAGACTCTGCTATAAACCAGTTAGATAAAGGAGAGTAAGCTGAAGACAATGTCTTCTATAGGTTAGAAAACCTGATTACAGTAGAACATTTGAAAGTGCTTTAGGAAGTGCAGGAACAAATGTATTCCTGGGATAAAAGGGAGCCCCCAGAAATGTGTTCGGAGCTTGGAAACACCATGGTTTCACTGAGGCTTGTGAATCTAAATCCTACACGCCAGTGTGGGGATGCCAGTAAACAAAAGAGATTTTAAAAAGGTGGAGATGGGGTGGGGTAAATATTTCAGAAAAATGCTTAGCCTGTCAGAGGGAGAAATGAAGCACTGTGAGAAGCCACATTTCCTAGTGACACCTCAGAGGGCTTTTTTAGAAAGTGGTGGAGCAAGCTGCTACCTGGTCCACATGTAAGCACAGAGAAACCTGAGAGCAGGTAACACAATGCCACCCACCAATGCGGCCCTTCTGTCCAGTTATGGAGAACTGACAGAAGCTGGTTTTATTTATTTTTAATATCACTGACCTAATTTTTTTTCAATGTTTCTAACAAAGCATTGTTTTCTCTAAGGTGTGGTAAGATTTTCTTTGCTTAGGTAACACTCTCCTGGAGAACCCTGTCAGTCACTGAGTCAACCCTGTCAACACCCTGTCACTCAACCTGGAAAGGTGAGAGGAGATGGTAAAGAGGGGCCTGGGCTGGGAAACTCAGAGGTATCTTATGAAATTAACCCTGGGTGGCTGTGGAGTGTTAGGGTGTACAACTGATAGGAATGAAGTTACATCTTCTGGTACAATCTTTTGGTTTGGACGTCTCTTGGTACAATCAGGAATGGGGATGGGGTGGAAAGGAATGGAGTTATTCCTCGTGGCTTGAAGACTCCAGACACAAAACTGCCAGGGCAGATTCCTCAGCTACAACCCCAGGCTTAGGCAAATCCCACTGTTTGGAAGCAGGACTGCAGGCACAAGTATCAACCCAGCTCCATACACAGTATTTGCATGTACAAAACCACCCAGCCGCGTGCTTCATTAGCAGCAGGTGGTTTTGAAACCAAGGCTTGTAAAATGTTTAAATGAGCTAAGGGTAGAGACAGGCTTAGAAAAAAAGAAAAGTATTTTTTCATACTTTGAGGTGTGAGGTCATAAATCCAATTCTGTGGTTTGGGTACTACCACACTGCAAATTAATTCAACGTGAATGAAAATGCTACTTGAAGTTATCTTGGAAGAACTTCACTGAAAAGTATGAAAGCATAGAGTCCTGCAGGCACTTACATGTGAGCTGGTCTCCTCAGATGCCATTGGCTTGTTGATGCTGTTCACAAATTTGTTCACATGCTCAAAGTGCTTCGTCATCTCTGTTGCCAAAACCATATCAATAATGGCCTGGCGCAATGTCCGGTAGTGATTTCTAGGAAAGAAAAATATTTCCTGCTCACAAGTCGGCCAGGCAGAGCTCTGCCCTTTCCTCATCCTTGCCCAGACAGCGCTGCAAAACACTGCTTGGGTGCTCAGCCACATAAGCCAGCACTTCAGAGCTATTAATGATCTAGGATTGGAGGAACGGACTAGATCATTCTTCTCTGGGTTCCTCCAGCTCTGAGTTCCTGTATTGCCTTTTTTCTGTTATTTTTAACTAATGAAAACCAATCCCCTGAAGTCAATAAAACTTTACAATTTGATTAGATAATGCTGCAACACTAAGACACCTTCTCCAGGAACAGGACCAACACAGTTCCCTCTCACTCTATGTTAGCTTGGAACTCAAATCTCAGGATTTTAAAAAAAAAACAGTGTTGGGGGTGTGTGTGAGAGAAATTCATTACTTGTTTGGGGTCGGGCCCTTTCCCCTTCATATCCTCCCAGGCTGTGTACATGCCCAGCAGCAGGGTTCCTCCAACTCTCCCAGAGCTTCAGCTCCCTCCACTACTGCCCCTTTCCGTCCCATGTGATTGCAGCAGTGCCGGCAAGCATGGGGCCACGCATAGACACAGCGTGCAGCATCTGACTGCAATGAAAAGGCAGAGGGCCAAGACCATGCCGATGTAACCTATGAAAGATTATTAAAATCTCCTTGTGCTTCTGAAAAATACAAATTGGAGATCAGGGGGGGGAAAATCATGTCTACATAGGATTCTGGAAGAGGTTAAATATTAATGTCTCCACATTTTCTTGTTTAGAAGGTAGGCTCTTAATCTACCACAAGCTAATATCCATGCACAAGGAGTCTACACATGCACACTCCCCTTCTCCAGCAGACCCACCTATCAATATTCTTGAAAATGTTGCATTTGCTGTCTTTAGTTGTAAGCTGGAAAGCTAGTGCCGTGTGATGACTCTCTAATACAGCTGTATCGTTGTAAAGGACAGCCAGTTCGCTGCCTGCATTGCACAGGAAAGAGTTGGTCCGTCCAGGGTGGTCTACGTCATGAATGGTGGCAGCTATTAATGCAGCCACCTCATCTAAATGGTCAAGGCTTCCCTACAGGAAGAGAGAAAAATTATGAAGTGGCACAAAATTTACCGCAAATAATCTCCAGGTACTCACAAATATGCAAGTTCAAGCTTGACTGCAGGGATTCCACCTCCTTGCAATTGTTTTCTGCTCATTCCACCCACAGATTACCTGCTCCAAAAATCCCCCTCCTACCCTTACCCAAACCCTCTTTCCTTAATGAAGCTTGTTACTGTGCTGTCACCTAAGCAGTTTCTTTGGATTAAAACCTCTAATGGTGGATGAATCCTCTAGTGGTGTCATAGAATCATAGAATCATTCAGGTTGGAAAAGACTCTTAAGATCATTAAGTCCAACCATCTACCCTATTCTACAAAGTTCTTCCCTACACCGTATCCCCCAACGCCACATCTAAACAACTCTTAAACTCACCCAAGGATGGTGACTCAACCACCTCTTTGGGCAGCCTATTCCAGGGTCTGACCACTCTTTCTGTGAAGGATTTTTTCCTAATGTCCAGTCTAAACCTATTCTGTTTCAGCTTGAATCCATTCCCTCTTGTTCTGTCACTAATCACCTGTGAGAAGAGGCCAGCACCAACCTCTCTACAGTGTCCTTTCAAGTAGTTGTAGAGAGTGATGAGGTCTCTCCTCAGTCTCCTCTTCCTGAGACTAAACAGTCCCACTGTACTTCCACTTTGTGCGGTTGCCCGAATGCCTCTATACTGACCCTGCTCCTACACAGCTTGTGTGTTTTAGGAGAGTATGGGGTGGGGTAGGATAGGATAGTTTTCAGTTGGAAGAGACAACAATCACCTAGCCCAACTGCCCGACCACTTTGGGGCTGACCAAAAGTTAAAATATTTTGTTAAGGGCATTGTCCAAATGCCTCTTAAATACCAATAAGTTTTAGTTGTAGAGAGTGATGAGGTCTCTCCTCAGTCTCCTCTTCCTGAGACTAAACAGTCCCACTGTACTTCCACTTTGTGCGGTTGCCCGAATGCCTCTATACTGACCCTGCTCCTACACAGCTTGTGTGTTTTAGGAGAGTATGGGGTGGGGTAGGATAGGATAGTTTTCAGTTGGAAGAGACAACAATCACCTAGCCCAACTGCCCGACCACTTTGGGGCTGACCAAAAGTTAAAATATTTTGTTAAGGGCATTGTCCAAATGCCTCTTAAATACCAATAAGTTTTGGGCATCAACCACCTCTCCAGGAAGCCCATTCCAGTATTTGACCACCCTCTTGGTAAGGAAATGTTTCCTCATGTCCAGTCTAAACCTCCCCTAGCACAGTTTTCAATCATTTCCACATGTCCTATCACTGGATACCCGGGAGAATCAGCAGCTCCCTCTCCAAAACTTGCACAAAGCTTTATTTAAAGAGCTGTTACCAACAGCCAGTTTCCAAGAGATAGGGAAGAGCCAGGTTTGTCCCCCCTCTTGTTGCTGCTTAAAAATGTAAATTCCTGATGCGTATAAACAGACTTTAGAGAAACTGTGTGGGCCTGCAGGCATCACAGGAAAAGACTTCAAGGGCAGAGCAACTTTACGAAGCCAGGGCCGTTATTTAAGTAGACATCTGACTTTTGAATGACACACATAACATGGTAAGCACACTGAAATCCTAGCCCAAAGGACTACGAGGTGCTGGTTATACCTTAACTCTCTCCTTCCCGAGAAAGAAGGCGGTAGCATGCAGGACATCTGCTGCGTGTGTGGAGTTGTGGTATGAGTTGGAGGAGTGGTAGTTGGCTTCAATCACCTGCAGCCACGCTCGCAGTGTTGCTTCCGAACAGTTTAAAAACTCAGAGACCCCAAACCGGCCAAAAACTTTTAAGCCCAAATACACTAATGGCCTGAAAAATAATAGAAGAGAAAAGCACAGCTGTAAAATAGGAACTTCTAAAGAGTGATGGTTTTGACAAAGAAATCAACAAGACCTTAAAAATAAAAGGCAGGGGCAGAAATGGTAAACCTTTTTAAATAGCACATCTATAAACTCTCAAAATCTTTATATATACTATATACTTTAATATTTTGTAGGAATGGTGCAGTTCCACTAGAGTTTCTCCAATTCGTGTGGCTTCAGGAGAAAAATCTTAAATGTGCGAGTCTTTTGTGTTTTTAGTATCTGTCAATCAATCAAAAATAGATATTTTTTTTTCTGAGCAGAAAAAGCAGACTTTGAACATGACATGGGCATGCCCAAAGGCTAAAAAGCCCTAAGACAAAAAACATCAAATATTTACTGCTTCAAATAATCCTGTGACTTTAGCGCGTCCAGATTTCTACTTCCTGACTATTTGAAGTTGGCAATATGCAAAGTATATCGATGCTTCTCAGAGCAGCTTTTAGCATCAGGTTACTATTTCATGTGAACTCTTCTAGCTTTTGGAGGACTGGATCACTTTCTAGAGCTAATCAGGAGTCTGCCTTTGGTAACCCCCATGCCCCTTGAATTTGAAATGCCAACAGGCAGCAGATAACCCTGCCGTGCGTGTGGGGGTGTGAGTAGGTGGTGTGGGCTGGACAAAACAGAAATAGCGTGTTCTGAATCCTACCAGCAGTGATCTCCCAGCTGGAGGGGGAATTTGATGTCTGGTGAATGTAGTGCTGGGGAGGACAGCAATGAGTCTGTGTGTGAAACAGTAAAAAGGGTAAAATCCTGATCTTGTTGGTTCCTGAATCCAAATCCACTCTTGGCTGTCATTTACTCTGTGTTGCCTGTAACAGGGTGCTATCTATCTATCTATCTATCTATCTATCTATCTATCTATCTATCTATCTATCTATCTATCTATCTATCTATCTATCTATCTATCTATCTATCTATCTATCTATCTATCTATCTATCTATCTATCTATCTATCTATCTATCTATCTATCTATCTATCACATTTTTGATTCCTGCAAGATGATCTACAGGGCTCCTGAGCTGAGAAAAGGATTACTAAAGGCCAATCTGCAAAATAAAACCAGGCAAATGCAAACTCCAAAAATGGCCATTTGCTTCCAACAGAGTACAAGAGAACCAGTAGTCTCTCCAATTCTTTGCATCCTGAAATGAAAATCACTGTTCTCTATAAACGACGTGTTTGGTTTTGTGGTCTGCATGACCTCAAAACTACCGGTGTCTTCTTTCATTATAAGCTTGAAAATCTCAGGCTATTGATCCTGTCACTGGTTTATCCTCCATCCCAGGTTTTTATCCCTATAATCAAAAGCTGCAGTTGCCGCAGAGCTGCCTAAATCATAGGGTGATTTAGGTGAGGAAGGGGAGAGGTTTGCTTTTTCCAGCATGACCATTTGTGCATCAGCAGGAAAAAGGGGCATCTCTGGGACATCCAGCATGTAACAATACCAGACTGTGCCAAACAGTGTCACCTGAACAGAGCGGATGGGAGTCAAACAAGGTAGAAGTTGAATGGGAAACAATCCTGGAGGGCTGCAGACACTGTCAGGGAAGACAACAGCCTGCACGGGGCTCTCTGTGGCCTGTGTGTGCATCTTGGCCATGGCGTGTGCCTGGCCTGTTAAATGGGACAAGTGGTATCAACACACACACAGTAGAAGAAAGACACCTCTCACAGATTTGCTGCGTCTTGCTTCGGTTTTTCCAGACCAGAGTGTTCTCTGCTACAGCTCCTCAACAACCTTTTTGCAGGCACCCAGGGAAAGGAGTCCAGTACCTTTTATTTGTAACCGCCTCCAACTCAAAAATATTGAAGTCCCAGCTTTCCTCATTATCCAGGAGCTGTGCGATACAGGGTGGAACATCATTGATGGTGTTTGGCACTGAAAGGTGACTATGGCTCAGGTTCATATCTGTTGAAATGGAATTTGGGAATTACAGCATTTCTGGATTATTTCTCTCTCCAAACATGCAGAATTCCATTTTGAGAATGACTCTTTTTCCAGAAAAACAACTCTTTTCCTTACATAAAAAGTCTGTAGAAGACTGCAATGTATATCATTTATATTACTACAGAAGATTTGGACAATCAAAAAGATGGGTGAACATTTCTCTGAGTGACCATTTAGTTTTTTCCTGGTCTGAATTTCTACATTTTGAAATATGCTATTTTAATTATTTGAACCTGCCTCAACTCTAAAATGGAGGCAGTCTAGCACTTGTTCTGCAGTCACTTAGACAACCATTTCCATGGACATACATCCCACTGCAAATTAGCCTGGAGCCCTACATCACTAGCATTTACAAAAGAAGTCACACGTGCAAAGGGAAATTTAAAATGGTGGCTTACTCTTAGAAAACACATACTCGTTTCCTGACAGTCGTCTCAAACCATCCTGAAAAAGCAAGTTTATTTTAAGTTTTAGGCAGAGTATCCATGCATCATTAATTGCAAAAACACTACATGCACTTCAGGTAGTGTTCCTGGGTTCTAAAAGCACTGCACCTATTGTAGCACTACAGGACCCACCCTTTTTTTTTAAAGTCTTTCGAAACAGACATCAAAGGATCTAAGGAATGCTAGGATGAGATCTCCAGAAAGGATATTATTAACTATAGAGTGTATTGCCCTCCTTGACCCTTTCATTGACACCCGCTGGATTTCATCATTCAAATTATCCACTATTTTTTTTTTTTTTTTTAAATATTAATTTATCAAGGATTAGCTCATTGTGTGCTAAAACGTTAGGTAAACCATGATGAAATCCAGGCAGTTTTTCTCTTGCAGACTGCGTTGCTGCTTTACCAGGACCAAAGTCTGAACCTGATTAAAGTGACCTCACTCTTACCCTGTACTAGCTGTAGAGCAATCCCTCTAGTCCCATCTAAGCTTCTAGGCTTTCTAAAAGGTATCTCCTTGGGACAAATGAGATTGGATGATAGAGTTTCTAGTGTCAACGTGTTCACTTATGCATGAGGGTGAACACAGCCAATGGACTGAGGAATGGCCATATCTTACTACATCTTGGTGACTACTGTTAGTAGAGAGGCCAAAATACTTAAGTGAAATGGTGATGAACTCTGAGTCCCCTTCCCACTGCTTATAAAATTTTAGCAAACAGAGCACTGAACTGTGATCTAGGAAACTGGTGGCAGTAATTTCATGCTTACTAATTTTACTCACAGTCATCAGACCTCCAACAAGATCACTTGTGTGAGGATCTTCATCTTTGGTACCTAGCTGAGGGGAGTAAAGTTCTGTTGTCCGGAGGATTTCCAGAACTCTGTCCAAGGCCTCTGCTACTGTGATGGGGCTGTTTTCCTGGGCAGCATTAATTATGTTTATCACCTGAAAGCAGATTAAGAAGCAGGCGAGGAAGAGTGAATGGCGCTTTTGTCTTATTTCTTATTACAAATTATTTATTCTTGGCTTGATTATGCTACTTCCCATTTAGCAAATGCTATGTAATTCCCTCCAGCCCTATAAGTACAACTCTAAAAATGTAAATTTGTGCTCTGATTTCCTGGTATCCACCTGCTATTTATAACCAGGAAACTCCTGGGAAGTGAAAGCAGAAGGCTGTGAAATATCTGAAATATTTGCAGGTGGGTAGACCAAAAACTAGCCATGTTCCAGTCCTTGAACATAGCTGGGGCTGCTCAGAAGCAATCCTTTAGTCCCCAGAGGAAAAAAAGCAAAAAAACCCCAAACTCCTGGATGTGACTCAGATATCCTGATAACAGATGTAAAAACCTTAATTTTCTGAATGTGATGGGAGGAAGCCCCGGTACTGTCTTCTCCAGCATTCAGAAACTGCCACAGAGGCCCTGCAGGCCTCCCTACAGGGTGTGTTTAGGGAGAAGGAAAAGGAAAGGAATCAGTTGCTCTAACAGGCATGGTGGTGCTGGGAAGTAAAGAGCTTGATGCTGGGAAGAGAAGACAGGGAGAGAGGAATAAAATGGTTTGAGGTTGTGAGACGGCAGGCACCCTGTTTTGTGGGACAAGTGATTGTGCAGGTGGTTTGTGACGGCAGGGTTTGTATAACTTGGATACCGAGGAAAAGACTGCAGGAAAGTGGAGAGACAGAATATGGTGCAGGTGCTCC
Source organism: Calidris pugnax (assembly GCF_001431845.1). Classification (NCBI taxonomy): domain Eukaryota; kingdom Metazoa; phylum Chordata; class Aves; order Charadriiformes; family Scolopacidae; genus Calidris; species Calidris pugnax. The sequence goes on along the minus strand of NW_015094508.1, from coordinate 4,273,955 downwards.
CTTCTCTGCATGTTATCCATAAATACCAACAGTAAAAGCAGAGGTGAAACTGGAAGCACATCTCCTTCCACATGTGCGCAGCCCCACAGAGCAGGGTCCCTTCCTGCCACAAGCAGTGCATCTAGCAAGGACATCCTTTTACCATTTTGAATATTCTTTCTTGCGACTAGGATTTGGAATGAGATGATGAGATGCAAAAAGTGGTAAGAAAAAACAAAATTCATTTAAATTATTCTGTTAAACACAAGTTGCAGGAGCCCCCTGGCTGTCCTGCCACAAACTCCATACTTCCCTATGAGAGCTACTCCAAATTCTTGAATTTGTGGGAAAGGCAGTGCTCAGGACTCACCTTTGTGATAGGAGCTTCTATTGTCATCGAGTGGATCCTTGCCATGGAAGAGTACCGTCGAGTCTGTAAACTTGGAGCTGCCGTTAAAGAGAGCACCGTTAATATGCCGCGGAGAGTAAATCAGACGACAGCATTTAAAGAGTGCAGAAGGCTGTCACCAGGGAACAGCAAGGCAAAATCCAGCCTCTTCTCCCATTTCTCCCGTTATCTCCTCTCCTGCAAGTCCTTGCTTTACTCTTTAATTTCTTGCACTGTTGTCTACCTCCTTTGCATCCAGCCCTCAGTTCTGCTGTCGGTTTTTCTGTCCATCAGTCACTTCAGCTATAGTGAAATGAAGCTGTATTTAAGCTATATTATACTTCATGCCCATTAGCTGCCACTCACTCTCTTTGTCTGCAATGGATTTCTGTCAGACATGGCTCCTCCTGTGACAGTATGTGTGTCTGTGTCTCTTGTCTCAGTGACACAGCTGCTCTAATGAAACCTGTTCCTGTTTCCCATGAGCTGTGCTTCTCTCACCACAACCTGGGGCAGAAAGAAGACTCTGCCACCAGTGCCCCAGCCCCAGCAAGCAGTCACAAGTGGGACCAGCAGCTGAAGTACTGCTCTCAAGCAACCAGCAGCAACAGGTCCCTTCAAGTCCCGCATTAATGAAACCAAAATGCTGGTTTGGGAGCACGAGCAGCAGCTTTCTAAGAGAGCTGGAACTAATGCTTCACCAGGCTCCCCCCATCCTGCGGCACAGCTGCTGCTCCTCCCTGCGAAGGCACCACCCGCTGCATGCATTCTGTAGTGATGCTGCTACTCATGCAGGGGCATTGTTTTTGCAAATGAGAATAAAGAAATTTTACAGCAGTTATAAAAACTGGAGCTATCTCTGTTCGATCAGCTGTGAATCTGCCTGGTTCCTCTCTTCATTCTCTGTTTTTATTGCCTAGGGCAAGTCTTTTATTTATTTATAACGTCATTTTTGGCACCTTACTTTCTTACCATCACTACTTTGAGATGTTATTGACTTAACATCAATTGAGTCTTTCCTTCTGTTCTTGCATTTGAAGGAATGGGATTCTGTAAATATAAAACAAAAGCTTTAAAAATGCATTAAGTAAGATCTCTACAGAGCCTCCTCCATCTAAAATTCTGAACATTTAATTAAATGATCTCAGTGATACCACAATAAGTGAGAGAAATACTGTGATCTATGCATATCAGAACAAGGGACTCTGTGTCTATCAATTTACAGCAACTCATCTGAAGTCACCTGGAAAGCTGTTTCACAAAGAAGTCAAGACACTTTATGGAACAGGGGAGTCACTTCACCTAACTTTAGCTCCCTAAAAGCAGCAGTCTTTCAGGCTGTCTTTATCTAAGGTAGTTGTCAAAGATCTTGCTTTAGGAGAGATGTCTCAGGCAGGTGGGTTGAACCCCTCCTGCAAGTCCCTTTTGCTCTCCACCAGCCTCTTGAACAAGCCTGAGTTTTACTGCCTCAAAATTTAGCCAAGTGAGAAAAACCCTGTCTCAGTCTACACTCTCTCAGCTCAAGCACAATTCAGACTCAGACAGCTTTTGCTTCTAATTGCAATAATTGTTTGTACCCTGTGTTTGAGAAAAATCCAACATACTGAGAATGATTATAAACAATCAATTCAGCTGCTGTGAAAATTAACCACGCACCAAGCTGTCATTCTTGAAATCGCCATTTGCTAAAGCAAAAGCATATCCAGACAAATGCAATAGCTGGATGAAATGCCTGGGGAAAGCCTTAAAAAAACCCCCACCAAAAACCCACTTAAAAGATCTGGTAAAATTTCATTTTCCTCCAAAACACTACAGTCTGCACTCTCCCTTATATTTAAAACTGCAATTGTACATCCATGCATCTCTTTGCAAGAGTGTCTATAGTACCGATTCCCAGAGTGTCTGAAATGCCACTCAAAGATCAGAGACCCCAGCAAGCTTTCAAAAGGAGATAACCACCATGTGAAGAAATCAGAAATATAATAAAACTGATATTCTCAACATAAGGACCAATTTGCATAACCGTGTTACAACATGGAATATATGCAGTCTGTCTTTAGCAAAATAAAATGTTAGTATGCAATTCTCCAGAATTAAAAATACATCCATCTAAGAAATGACTAGAATACAGTTTCTGTCTTCATTCTTTTCCTTACCACAGATTTACAAGACCGCTTGGGTATTTTTATGCTTTTGTAGTCTAGGCTGGAGAAATGGAAAGCATTTTCCTCTGTTAACAGCTACGAGTGGGAAATAACTAAAGCATATTAAATTATTTTATCTATTTATTTGATAGGACTCCTCTTTCAAGCCCCTTTCCTTTAACATTTGAAGGAGTGTTAAACTCCTTCAAGGAAGTCCTTCAAGGACCTCCTTCAACTGAGGTCCACATCAGGCACCTCAGTGGAAGAAAACATTTACCCTAAAGATAGCCACGAGCGGCAGTAGCAGACAAGACAACTCTCCTTCTATTAAATACACACCAGCAAGTTGGAAACTTTGGTAGTGCCACCTAGAGAATCACAGCTGTGTAAAAGCTACCCTACGCCATGCTGCAATTTCAGCTGAAAATATTTAACTGCCTAAATTAAAAAAAAAAAATTCCCTTCACCTGGTGAGCAGAGTGTTTCCCCACCCAGACGTGTTACAAATCACACCATCACAAACATCATGACCCATGTGGATTGTTTTTCTACCCTCAAGACATACTGGTATATGCCCACGGCTCTGGGAATTTATTCTTGGAACACAACCGTGGGCTGCCGGGAAGGGTAACCTACATCACAAACACTTGATACTAAGACTGCCTGCTTTCTCTACACTGCATCACATGGCATGTGGCTTCCCAGTCTTGCTGAAATCTGCGACAGCAATGAGCAAACCTAAATGCCCCACATAATCTGTAAAATATATTAGTGAGCTAGTAACTATGTGTTAACTAGTAACTGGTGTTCTTCAGCTTAATTCACAGATGCTCTCACCTTCCCCTGTTTGCAAGAAAGAAACAGCAAGAAAGAAAAACTGCATTTATTACAGGGACACAGAAGCAAACAGCTTAACACATGGTGGGTCGGTTCAGATTCAGCAATGGTAATGAAAGCAGCAAATGGCATGTATTATCTCTTCTCCCTCTTGCCCATTGTTATGTGGCATCACAAAGCTCTCGGATGGTTGTATGTATTCTTATGCTACTGGAAACAGTAGGGGATGTCAAGCAGTCACTTCCCATGCTCTTGGTGTGTTAGATCCTCCTCCTATGTGAAAATCAGAAGCTGCCTGACATTGCACAGTAACATTGTCCAGTGTTTGATAGCAGGAAGGGCCTCAGCTGCCAGAAGGTAAGAGGCCACGAGAATCTGTCCACTCAGAATAAGACAGCAGTGCTGCATCTCGCTCCAATCACTAGAATCACAAGCTTAGAATTGGCCTTCAGTGCCTCCTTCTTCAGGGAAAATGGTTATTTCAAACATTACAGAGCACTGGAAGAAGAGATTATCATAGAATCATATGGAGTCGGAAGGGACCTCTGGAGATCATCTAGTCCAATCTCCTTGCCAAAGCGGGTCTACCTAGACCAGGTTGCACAGAAACTTCTCCAGGCAGGTTTTGAATGTCTCCAAAGGAGGAGACTCCACCACCTCTCTGGGCAGCTTGTTCCAGTGCTCTACCACTCTCACAGTAAAGAAGTTCCTCCTCATGTTTAGGTGGAAATTCTTGTACTAAAGTTCATGCCCATTTCCTCTTGTCCTGTCACAGGGCACCACTGAAAAAAGACCAGCCCTGTCCTCTGATGCTCTCCTTTTAAGTATTTGTAAGCATTAATTAGATCTCCCCTAAGCCTTCTCTTCCCAAGACTAAAAAGACCCAAGTCCCTCAGCCTCTCCTCATAAGAGAGATATTCCAGGCCCTTAATCATCTTTGTGGCCTTTTGCTGTACCCTCTCCAGCAGTTCCCTGTCCTTCTTGAATTGGGGACCCCAGAACTGGACACAGTACTCAAGATGGGGCCTCACCAGCACAGAGTAGAGGGGCAGGATGACCTCCCTCGACCTGCTGGTCACACTCTTCTTGATGCACCCCAGGATGCAATTTGCCTTCTTGGCTACAAGGACACATTGCTGGCATCCCCCTATACTTCATGCCCTTAGTCAAAAACTGTCTGCAGAAGTTGCTGAGAGCTTGAACACACTGTCAGCAAGCAAGCAAACCTGCCCAAGACACAGGGCAAAGATCGTGCAGACACGCTACAACAGCTCAGGGCTGGCTGGACATGACTAGCTCTAGCCTGGACACTGCAGTATCAGCCCTGTGCTGGGACCAAACCAATGGCCTTCTGACAGGTCCTAAAATTGGAAATACTAAGGCAGGTGTGCCAAGGTACACCACCTTCAGGACCAGACACACTGCTTTAACACAACTGAGAGCAACGCATCTTTACTCAGAATGCACGGCAAGAGCTCTGCACAGGAGATTAATTATTGATGATGGTTACAAATCCAATTGGTGGTGCGACATCAGAGCAGCTGGTATCCGTCATTGGCATCTGCTCTGACCACTGACTCGACAGAGGGAAAAGACATCATTTCATACCAGCAAAGCACCCGGCCACCACCTTAAGCACAGCGGTATATAAAAGCAAATTACAGTATTCTAACCTGACTGAGAATTGTCTTCTGTGTACTTCTCATCACGGTGACTTCTGTAGAGCTGAAGATGTGCCAAGAGCAAAATACATATGTAAGGAAAAGGAATACAAGAAGATTTTAAAAGATCTACATTCCAACATTTAAAAAAAGAGTGTTTAGAAAATACTCATCTTTAGTTGCAATTATATGTAAAATAATATGAAAGTAAACAGATATGCAATGCAGGAAATCACAGATACGATAGTGCTTTTATGTACTAAGTTCCTGTTTAATGCCTGCGTCTGCAAGAGAACTGATACTCATTTTTAGACAGTGTTTTAAGTGCAAATTGCATATGAACCTGAAAGATTCCAGGAATAAAACACAAAAGGAGAAAAAATAATCCTAAAATATTCTTTTTTTCCCCCCTCTGTACAGTAATTTAAAAAACATTTTCTTAGTACTATCTAAGCTAATTTTTCATGCATCCTTTTATGAGCCGCTGATAAACTGGACTTCAATAAGCCCTGTTACAAAAACAACTCTCCAGCAATTGAACGGTAGAGGTAGGTGTCATCCATCAGAACTTTCTTTATTTCCAAGTAATTTTTAATCATGTAATGATTAATTTTAATGATTAATGAGTAATTTTTTCTCATGAATGAAAAGTTAAATACAAAATCTTAATTCTCTATGCTTCTGAAAAATCTTGGATAGATCCACTGATAGATATCTCAGTCTTTCTTAGAATTTAAATGTCATATTTCATCTTAAAGTTTGCACCTATTTCTTGGCCTACAATAACGCAGACGAAACACTCCTCTGCTTTTCCACCCTGCTCAGAAACAAAAGCACAGTCTGTCCAATACATGACAGTTTAATATCTGCTGATTGCTTCAACCCCCTGTTCCTTCATTACATGATTACAAGAAAGTATTTTGCTGTTAACAGGAAAACTGTACAGAACTTTCAGTTCCTCAAGTCTTCCTTCTAAAATCAGCACATGAAAAGTTTAGGTATAACTAACAGAGACGCTGAAAAGGACTAAAAAGAATGTTTTTCTTTTTTTTTCTTTTTTTTTTTTTTCTTAAACTGTATTCACTAGAGAAGGTATATATGCTCTCTACTTCAGATGAGTAAACGCTTGCTTGACACTGCACTTACACATTATTCATTATGCATCATACTTAGGAGTCCAGTTCTGTCATCTAATCTATGGTGATTTACCCCTCTAACTAAATCCACCACCTGCCTATAGCAAAGCACTAGATTGCATGGAAACACCAAATCCATGGTTGCAATCTGTGAGTTCAAAAGATAGTATGGCAAGTTGTGTTTATGCACTTTTAGTGTCCACATCATTTTCTGACTGTGCATGCTGCATGGTCCTTGCAAGGATTATTCAGGAAAGGAAGGAAAGGAATGACACAAATTGTCTTTTCCATCATTCTTGCACACCTAGGTAAGTTATGAGGGCAGTTACACAGTTAATCTTGGGCCAACATGTTCTTAAGAGGATAAATAACACCTCTGTTGTAAATTTATGAATGTGCAAACACTCGACTCTATCCCGCCAGGTCCCAAATTGACAAAGTCAGCATTAATCATTACCTAGGCTTCAGCACAGGGGAATAGTCACATGAAAGTCAATCCCCATTCATAATCTTCACTGTAAGAATACTTGATACACTCTCAGATGTATTTTTTTTTCCCTGTGAATAAACCTAACATGCTTAATTTTTATATGTTATAAATCTGGCACAGAAGTCCGTGAAGGCCGTTACACAGTGATTCCTAATCACACTGTGATATCTCTTACAGAGGCTGTCAGTAAGGACAAAGAACATGTCTACTTTTTTTATGGTGAAGCAATGCATAATAATAGTGTAAGGATATTTCTAAGACAGCATACAGTGTCTTAATGTTGACATTAAGCCATTTAAAATTACGTTGGTGCAAACATCAGACATTTGCACCAAAATTCAAATCATGACAGCTTTTACTGCTCTGTAACTAACTAAATAGTTTGTTCAGTTTCCTTTTATCCTTCCATAAAGAATTCACTGTGGCTGGAAAAGAAACCCAGTACTTTTTTAAGGCAGAGAAAAGTTCGACTGCTGCAAGTATTCAGGTATGGATTTTAGGAAAACTGCAATGTCCAAATGTTGATCAGGATTGATACCATCACATTAGTATTGCTACGAAAAGAACTCTAAGAAGACTTAGGGATATAATATAGATATTCCTATATGTAGCCTAAAATGAAAACAAAAAGCAGCCAACTCTAAGCAAAATACACACTTAAAATCTCAAAATCCCAAAATTCCAAGGCACTGTTTGAATTTTTCATACAATGTGAGAGCATCCGGTGCTCTACTACAGGCAGTAATACTCCCACTACACAAGTGGAATAGAATAATTACCTAGTTCTGTTGGATACACCTTTTTTTTTCCCAAATGGAACTTAAATCTCCACAGACCATGTTTTCTGTTAGGCTGGGGTTTTTAACCTTTGTGGTAGATCTCTACATCTGTGTGGAGAGCCCTTTGAAGGCCATGTCCCTGGGCTCACCAAATGTGTAAAGCTCCCCAGACCTACAGCTCATCGTGTTAGTGCTTCTTTTACCAATAGCTGCTCATGAACCAATACTAAAAACATGAATTGATGGTGTTTTCCAAACGTGGCAGTAGTACAGAGAATATGGACGTGGCCTTGGGCACAAGTCCCTAACTAAAATTTGTTTCTTAAGCTTACTGGCTTAGGCAACCCAATGAAGGGGACAATAAAAAACAGAAAAGAGAAGAACTACTATTCCTACTGCTGCTTTTTACAGATGGCTGCAAGTATGTAATTGATTTGCACTGATTGTCTTGTACTAAGAGTATCACATCCACACTTCCCTGTGCCAGTCTTTCATCTGTGCGTATATTATAGAAAAAAACACTAAACTGTATCTTACTTTCAAATCAACATCAAAGCAGCTATAAATGCTGAATAACAATGATGAAGTTTAAATAATGAATTAAAAAGAAATACATGTAACTTTAGCACTGCTTCTGTTACAAAACTCTCTTGCACTCTAGCTTAAGCACTTTAATACATCCCGCCACTGTAAATGGTACTTTGCTGCTAATACTAATATCCACATTTTAGTTCAAAGATGAGGTCAGTTTAAAATATTTTGAGTCTTGTTTTTCACTGACAGACCTTCAAAGTTCTTTCAAAAGTTGTGCAGATTTCTCCCTTGTTACCATCTGCCCCTCCCAAAAGTTATGCAAAAGAGATGGTTTCAACAGTCAATTTTTACAGAATACCACCTATGAACCATATCTTCCGACAGTAGAAGTTTTCCAATGTTGTGTAAATATTCAGTATTGTTATACTGACAAAGGGGCTATTAGAAATAGTAGTGACATTCTAAATACCTTTCATGCACAAGTGTTTTTACCTGCAACAGGGATAAAAACACCTTAAAATTCTAAACAAACCAAGATACATAGCCCCTTCCCTAAAGAACATGGAAACATACCATGTTTCCCAAGCTCATCCTTGATCTAAAATATTCCTAGTTACTTTCTGTGCTCCTCACGTTCTATCTCACCCATGTAGATCACAGGCTAAAGATAGATTTCACTCCTTCACTCACAACAGTCCAAAATTCCTTATAGGCCATGTACTAGAGTATTTTTGAGGCAAAGCATGCAATACCGTCATTTACTTCAGAGAATTTCAGAGGGAGAGAACCAGGAGCAGATAACAATAAAGAGCTCCCCTTGCCACCAGCTTTGCTACAGGACCTGCTCGGAAGGATATGTGCCTGGACTGCAAAGACTGGGGTCAACTGCTACTTTGATTTAATTGAGTTATGGCTTGGATTACAGTGCTCCACAACACATGTTCTGATGGGCATACAATGTCTCAGGTCCTGTGTGAAGGCTATACTTTATTCAAGAATAACATGTTGGCAAACCTTGTGATAGCTGAGCGTAGGTCATTGTTAGACGTTAAATACACCAAATCAGACTGGCAAGAATGGCTCTAGAAAAAAGCCCCTCAAGTCCCTTTGGACTATGGTCTATGTTGCTCCACAGTATCATGGACTCAACTGTCACACCCACACTTCACAGAATTAAAGCCTTTCTTTCTTTACTCAGCAGTCCTACAAAAGGAGAATAGCCCACGCAAAAGGTGAAGTTATTTTACTTGCTTCAACAACCAATGAGAATCACGTTGGCAATACAAGTCACATCGTCTTGGAAAAACATCAATTTCTAGACTAAAAAATATCAGTTTACTAAAAGCGATGAAAGTCATGACATGAAAGAAATACAAACCTGTTTGTTGTTTTCATTGGAACAATGCAGCCTTTTGAGGGACACAAAGTGTCTTATTTTCCTAGCAACAGAAATAATCACTTGTTACCATATCAAATGATAAAGACAGAAGTGAAGTGATACACTGCTGTTTTCTAAAGCAGAGGTCTCCACACCCCCGTAGAACAAGATACCAAACCCAACACCAAAGAGACGACTGGGCAACAAGCACTCCTTCAGCGTTACAGCTGTGTTTTTCTCCCAAGAACACCTGATCCTTTTGCTCCTGCAGCAATTCACCTGCACATCTGGGAGCACATCTGGGCAACATGCCCATACTACACTGCAAAGGTGCGAGCACACACAGGCATGGACACCAAGGAGGTGGCCCAGCTGCTCATCCTTCCAGCTGGCTGGCTAACAGTTTGGATACTGTAGAATAACTTAGTAAAGAAATGCATGGTAGCATGAACCTAAACATCAGCTTTCAGGTATCTAGCAGTAGCACTATTAATTGTTATGACTTTCTAGTTCTTTTAGCCAGCATATGGTCACACCATAATGAACAAACATCAGCAAAGAACATGACTTTCACAATTTTGCTTATTCTTTCCATTGTGCTTGAAGTTAGCAGTTACGTTATCACCCTGCTACTAAATATATGGATGTTCATGTCAAAATCACAGAAGGGGAAAGCAGAGAGAAGGCCCTAAATACCAGAAAACAATTATGTTCTGGACATGTTAGTTACCCTCCTTGACCGATCACAGGTGTTATCTTCACATGCTGCTGGATAGTATCTCCTGATTTTCTTCTTGCATAGTAGACTCCTTGCCATTCCTAAGCAAACATACACAACAGAGACAGCATCTAAGAATGCATAGCTTGCAGTCAAATATTAATTTATTATTAAATAGTCCTTCTGTAGTAAAAATTACGTATTATTTCATGGTTGTATTTTTTAAAATAGTGTAAAATTTATTAATAGAGAGCAGCACCTTCAACATGTATTTGCTAACATAAGGACAGTATAAATATGTTTCTTTCTTGAGAGAGGATACAATTTTTACAAATAAATTTATGAATCATCTACTTTGAGGGTTTACAAACGTTCTTGCCAGGTACCACCATACGCATTGGTGGTTGCAAAACATCCAGAGAATATCTCCCTTGGGAGCAGCAGAACAAAACTCTGTGCTGAACATCACTTAGCTTTGAAGTTGTCAGTCACAAAATGATAAGTCTGCTAAATTTCAGAAGCCCTTGACCTAAGGGTGTCCTTCACCTAACCTCAGGTAACCAATAACCTATTCTCACTCCATGACTGTTTTCCCATGACCATGGCTATCCAAGGACCTCTAGATCAGCAAAAGGAAGAAACAATTTATTTATGACAATTTATTTATCTTGTTCTCCCATGCAAATGCCCATTTCTCTTACTGGCCACTAATTTTCCCTCCATCCCCACTGCTACAGGACAGCAGCATGAGGACTGCAGGCTAACCAAGAGCCATATATGCACCGTCCTTAAGGAGTACACTGATGCAGAAATAAAATATATCCTCCAGGATGGATTGGAGAAGAAAGGAAGATAAAGCAGAGGGTTTCTCTCTCCTTACCACCTCAAAGAAGAAAGATTTTAAGGAGGGAACTACTTGGCAGCAAAGTAGGATGAAGCTGCACAATGGGTGGAAGAAGGACAGATGCAGAAAACACATCGCCTTTGAGCATTCAGTGCTAACAGCCTATACAAATGAGGAGAAGCAAAGCAAGAGTGGCCTGCAGGTACTGCTAATGAATCAAGGTGAACCTGCAGACAACTCCAGATGGTGACCCCCAAAGCTCAGATCGTTGCTGGAAGTGACTCAAAGGCTCCAGAACTCCTCAAAGTCAGTGAAGCAGAGGGTGAGACAGGGAAGGGAAAGAGAGACTTCTACAACCCATGGGAGATGGGATAAGATAGCGTTACATGTACTAGGGGAACATATGGCCAGGAACATGTAGGACTTTTGTGGCCTGACACCACAGCAACAGGAGTTCACAGTGCACTGCAGATATTCTAACCATAGTTAGAATATCCCACTGAATACTCATATATTTTGGTCACAACTGATTTAAGCCACATGGTGCTTAAAGCATACAGTCAACGATGTCTCTGCAGTTGTCACAGAACAGTTAAACCTTTTGGTTGGATGATGCAGCCACCAAGAGACTAACTGGGGGACAGATTGTTATGTTCCAACTCACAAAAGCTCCATGGCCTCTAAGCAAAATAAAAACACAGAAAATGTTCTTATATTGGTCTTAAGTGGATTGGTAGAGGAGTTCAGTCAGATCCTAAAAGCAAAGCTAAAGAAACCTGTCACTTATCTGATGCCTGAGCTGTTGTGGTCCTAAGACATCTGAGGAGCAGAATTGTGGTCTTATACGCGCACTAATGAAAACCACATCCTGTTTTTAAACATAGAGCATTAAAAATAAAGCAGAATAGAAATCTAAAGTAATTTATTGTGAGTTATTTTATTTGCTTACCTTTCCTTTTTTAATAAATGTGTTGATAGTGTCTAAAAGATCTGCACAGTTTTTATCACTTTTTGGAAGCTCAGTAAGTTCCTTGCCAATAAGCTCTCCCTTGTGATACCCCATCATCCTTTCAAAGGCTGGATTAACATACTGCCAAAACAAAAGTACTTTAGGATAATATGAAAAAGAACATACTTGAAGAATAATTACTCACATATAACTATCAAACTGTTACAAGTTACACATCTCAAGCCATAACCACAGATCCCTACAATTCAGTGTTTTTCATATAAAAATACCTTGTAATGGCAAAACATTTTATTTAAGTAAGAACACAGAAGGCATTATTTAAGCTGTTATCAGAAGTCACAGAAGGAGACCACACTCTTTGCTGTGCAGGTTATCTAGTTGTGCTACAGATTCCATGCTGGTTTTACCATAAGCAGCATTACTTTACTTAAAATTTTCATCTAAATAAAGTTACTGAAAAATTTAACAGGCAGCAATGTGCACCATCCAGAAATAAAGTAATTCATTGCACAGGGCTTTCTAATAGGCAATAACATTAAAATGCTGAAATAGAACAGAAACTACTGAGGAAGGATCTCTTTGGGGTTCCTCTCTAAAAATTCTACAAAATAGTTAAGTTTTTTCTCCTTACCTGAATGACATGATCTTCGCTGGTTATTTCTATAGCTTCCTGACAATGGTCTAATGCTGTAAACACTGCACTACAAGCCCTGAAATTAGCGAAGGATTCACATTAGTTTTACTGTTAGAACATTTTGCTCACTATAAATACATTATTATGTTGTACTTATTGGCAGATGAATCACAAGGTAGCATGTTGTTTTGCCTAAACTATGTCACTATCTCTTTTTTTTTTTTTTCAGGAAATTCAGCCTCAGACATCCCTGCTGTTAATGTGTTTTTACTGCAGATCACATTATAAAATTGCTCATGCATACTGCAGCATCTTAATAGTATATTTCTTTTTCCAAACATGCTCTAGACAACCGGAACTACCAATTGGCAGTAAAAATAACAAATGGCTGTTACACCAGAATAGAAAATTTTGTGGTCATTAAAGATAGGGAACACAAAAATCACCACAGTAGATAAATACAAAGTCTTCAATGCAGCAAATAGATCAGCACTATCAAAGAAGTTATAATACAACATAATAAAAGGAAACAATTTAAGCCATCTCAAAGTCCTAGTCAGAAAAACATATTTTTTCCTGCTTCCAAGTAACAATTCAGTGACTCGATTTCCATATATGCTGATCTTTACTAAGTGCCATAATCTTTGTTTCCCATTTTTTTCAGGACTATCCTTGAATTAATGCAGGAAAACAAAAGCCTTACCTTCTTGCTACAAAATTTAAATTGCTTAAATTATAATTTACATTGGATGGAATTAACATTAATATAGGCTCCTAATACCAGAAAAAAAAAATATTTTTATATATGTATATATATGTTATATATATATATACAGAGAGAGTGTATACTAAAAGAAACAACCCAGGCATATTTGCTTTAATCAGTATCAGTGCTTCATCTTAGATTTGCACTGAACACAAACTAATTATCTTCTATGTACCTCTAATTGCAGAGACCATAAATCCATACATAAACATTCTTGTATACAGTTATTACCTAATAAGAACACCTTGCACCCAGACCATGTAGTGGGGTTTGAGTTAATACCAGTAACTAGATAATTAAGAAATACAGGACATTGCTGGTTCTGCTCATCATGGAGTACACAAAGAAATATACACAGAGACATACACACGCAGCCATGAAGATGAAGATTTGTAGGAAAAACTGCTGTATATGGACAACAGCAGTATTTTAGCTCGTACTATAAAAGGACCTCCAAGTGCAATTTTAAAAGTGATTTTCTAGCAGTTCAAGCTGGCTTCAAAGTGTGATTTTTGAGCTGTGTGAAACAACTAATTTATCTCAGTGGTAGGCGCCTGTCTGGTACACCAACTACTAACAAATGTCATTACGTAAACTTTCTGCAAGAAAACACACAGCTACATTTGCACTATTCGAGGCTTAGTATTTTCATTTGATCTGGTAACCCAGACAGCAAAATTACAAGTTTAATTGACCCATATCGTATTTGGTTAATACACACCTCCCACAGATGTCTGACCAAGCTTCAAACCAGAAGAAGCTACGTGCAGAAGTGGAGTGCCTCCTTGGAATGGAAAGACACTTCTGACCACTGACATAATCTTATATACTGCTTTCTTAGGCTGGTCCTACTTTTTCACCATGTTTCTCTTGTATCTGAACACCTGAAATATCATAGTTTTAATTTCATTGACTAACTTCAGAAAATATTCTCTCTTCCCTTTCACTTTTACAAAGCTGTAGAGAAAACCTTCTTAGACAGCAAACAGATCAGAGATCCAGTGGGACAGACATACAGGGCAACATTTTTTTCCCCCCACTTAATTAAACTACAGGGATGAAAACAAATTATAGCCATAATACTATAAAGTATAACCATATTATAAATATAGCATTACCAAACACCACTTCTGTTTAGTTTTAAATGGCAAATTCATTTAGAGCACCTGCCTAATCAGGCAGAGTGAGAGGGAAATCCTCTGTTGGAAGACATCAGCTTCTCCAGAAAGTTTATCTTTTAAAAAACTACTTCATGCCCCCAGATATTAGTACAACTGTTGCTTATAAGCATTACTTGTGCTTGTTACATGATGAAGAGTATTTAACTATTTAATTGTCCCAGGTCTGCATCTATTAAACTCTTTAAACTACTTAGCTATTCTGGGACTGCGTCTGGCTGTGGCAGTAGCAAACCCAAAAATAGCACCGTTCGTTTTTCATACAATTTTGCAAAGCTGCCGAAGGTTCCCAAACCAGTCATGTTCAGAGATGATGTGAACATATATACACACACATAAATATATATGTAAAGTGTATTATCTATATACAAAAGACATGATAACACAGAATACATTTTATATAATGTCATGATTTACATAAATTAAAAGAAGTAGACTCACAGTTTATGTAACTACATTCAAGACAGCAAAAGAAAGCAGAATTACAAGTGGGTGGTATACTGCTCTTTCTTTAAATAATAAAGATATAAAAGCTGTCAGTAGATGAAATGTCACTTGGGACTGACATTGTTTCCTTCCAATTTTAATTAATTTTAAGATTTTTTTGGTGATTTCTATAAATAAACTTGCAGAAAAATATGGTAGCCAACATGAATCATGCTCCCTGTGTTGAAGTTTTAATTATCTGCGTTCCTAATTTACACTACTCATGTAGAAGTACTCACACTGTATTGGCATGTTGTTCTTGAAATGAAGCATAAACTGCAAGCATTGTGCATATAAATGACAGCTTACTCTTTCTATACAAAACTGACATTTCTGATCTATGCTGACTTAATTCAGAAATCACTCATTTCATGTTGCATTTACAAGTGAACAACAAACCAAGTCAGGATCACCATAACGCCTAATTACATTAACTTTTTAAATATAACTTTTAAAATTAACACCTAACTAAATTCACTTTCACAGCTGCTTTATTTTCCTGCTGAGTTTTGGAAAACACCTATTAAAAATCATGTGAGCCCAAATTATTATTAATATTTTTAACTTTTACTGTAATTGTATTCTGCATACACAAATACGTATTTATTTGAACATGTAGTCACTTTGGGATCAGTTTGCAAAGAAAATATTAGAAAAATCTACATCTTAAACAGACACAAAGAAATCTGTAGAGAAGTGATAGTATTTTCTGTAGATGGAACTGGAATTAATTTATCACACCCAGGGAATTACACCTTCTCTGCATAACATTCAACTTCAAGGGCTTTTTTTTCCTTATAGTTGAGTTGCAAACATATTTACACGCATGTATAGGCACCTTTGTTAAATACAAAATCAGTTACATTAAAGAAAAAGTGATAAGGGAATGAAAGTAATTTAATTTCTCACTAAGACAAAAAATTGTCGTCCTCTGTCCCAAGTTTTGCCCAAACAAGAAAGGAAAAACTCAGTGTAGGAAGAGCCAGATTAAGATTGCATTCAACTCAAGCTGTCAGATATGAAATCTCACGCACTTGAGGTCAAGAATGACTTCATGAAGTTTCACCATCATATAAATTTGCAGCCCATAAGCCTTACACACTAGATAACATTTTTAAAACGCTACCCTGGCAATTAAATGAGCCAAAGTCATTTTTCTGCAATATTTCTGCTAAAGGATGTTGCCCTGACTGTGACGCTGGTAGTAATGGCTGCTAGAACATTCTCAAATTCAATATGGGCACCTCAAGACATATGGGACATAAGCAAGCATCAGAAAAAAGAACACGCACTGCACTTTACATTAAGAAAAGCTGTCATTTAAACCACCAGTGAACGAAACATACACAAACGAGGCTTTCTCAGGGTAACAGTTACTAAGGCACTTAAATTTGTCCTTTACAAAATAACAGAAGGAAATAAGAGTATAGTATAGTAGTCAACATACAGATGCAAAGCGCATATGTGTGTAGCTGGGAAGAAGCAGAAAGTAACCTGACACAATTATGTAGACCAAGCGGTTGATGTTTGCAGTTTCTTACATTTCCACATACCGTAATTTGAACTGAGATCGTACTTCCCCATGTTCTATTTGAACCAGCTCATTGTAACAAGCAGTTATGCTGCTATTCTCCATGAATTGCTGGAAGACAAATCAAGAGTGCATGAAATAGGTTGGAATGGTTTTAAACTGTTATTACCCTTCCTGCATCTAAAACTCTAACCTTGTAAAGAGAGCTGGCACAAGTCCAGCAAAGAGCCACGAAGTTGATTAAGCATCTCTCCTGTGAGGAAAGGCTGAGAGACCTGGGACTGCTCAGCTTGGACAAGAGAAGGCTTAACGGGGGATCAAGGTATATAAATAACTGAAGATAGAGTGTAAGAGGACAGAGTCAGCCTCTTTCCAGTGATGCCCAGTGTTAGGATCAGAGGCACTGGGCACAAACTAAAACATGGGAGGTTCCCTCTGGACATCAGGAAACACTTCTTATACTGTGAGGGTGAATGAGCCCTGGCACCAGTTGCCCAGGGCTGCTGCAGAGCCTCAATCCTAGGAGACTAGGTGCTAGCATGCTCCTAGGAAACCTGCTTTACGCAGCCCTGCTTGAGCAGGGAGGTTGGGCAAAATGACATCCAGAGGTCCCTTCCAATCTCAAACATCCTGTGGTTCTGTAGAGATAAAAAGCTTTAGTTGTATCTTTCGTGTTCAGTAGTCATCTTTTCCCCAGGAATGATTTCCTAGTTCTTAAGACAACATGGCTACCCAGATACAAAGCAAGTATAAAAATATGCTAATACCTCAACTGTGAATTTTCCCAGTCAGTTTTAGCAACCCAGTTAGGAACAGATAATCTAAAAAAACCCCAAACACAGTCTCACACAAACCCAGAGTTGTCTTGATGTTTCATTTTGAACATCTATCCTTTATTCAAAATGGAAATGGAATACCTACATAAAACATTCATGCTAAAAAAGGAAAAAAAAAAACCTGGCATTTCATTTGTTTTCAAGCACATATTGCAGCTGAAGCTCAGAAGGTGAAATAACTTTGCTCCAGAATTAAACTCACTTAGCTATCACTGTGAATTCATAAGTGCAGAAAAACATAAAAGTAAGGAGCATGCTGACAGGAGTTAACAAACTTTTATGTACTTCAGAAAGGAGATAATGTCCTCTGTTAGGCAAAGATGGTAAGCTGAAAGTTCTTGTGCTTGGTCTTGTTGAAATCTGACACTATATGTTGACACAGAAGTAGATTCTCTGACTTCAGTTAAAGTTTACTGCTCATTAGAAAACTTCTGCTATGAAGAGCTAAATTAATCCTTTAGAAATACACGTGACCCCTCTAGTTTTCACAGATGATAGCATGTGTTGTTGCTAGTTCTCATAGCACAGCTGCATGCAGAGTCAAGAGGCAGCACTCAAACCGCCAAGGAACAAGGAATGGCTTTTAAGAAATCTATGCTCCTCTCCTATATGAAAAATTGTGTTTTGAGGACCAATGGCTTAATCCCAAGCTGCTATCAAAATGTAAAAAAAGAAAAATTAAAAATAACTATTGACATGGGTCTGCTTTACTCCTTAATGTTAAGATCTCAAAATATTTCTATAACTCTCACATCACACACTAAGTGAATGCATGGGAAACCAAAAAGCACAATGTCAAAGTGGCAGAAGCAAAGATGTAAATGGTGCTGTGTTTTTGTATAATAAACTGGCTGTAAACAAAATTTTTTTCTACACTACCACAGATTTAGATTTTCAGTTTTAGGGTGCTCTTTCAAATGTTCAATAATCAATAATATACATTTTAACAATGACGGCAACCTATTTTACAACCTAAACTTACTAGAATGTACTAAAGCTCTTTATAAACTGAATTTTAAACTAGTGCTGTTTAGTGACAAAATCTAACCACTGTTGTTTACTGGAAAAAGCCAACCACTATCTCGGCACAAATCCTTGGCTAGCAACCAAGAATTGTAGCTTGTTGAAGTGCTAAACCTGTTCGTAACTGTTGTGTAGTCTTTTGCAGTTGCACAGAATCTCTTTATTTAAGTTTGTAGTACTGATGTCATTCATTCATTGGCTCATGCAAAGCTGAGAAATCATTTGGGACTTGAAAAAAGCAGGAAAAAATTTCTTTTTCTCATGTGTGCATCTAAATGAGGCATGAGAAGATGAAGATCTATTACATCTCAAATATTGGAATGCAGACAGCAATACTTCCTTTTTAAAAAGTTTAGTATTTATACAATACATTTTGATTTAACCAACATATACTCTTAAATTACACTTTATTTCATTATAATTGGATTCCATACTTGTCCTATACAGAGCTTGACACAAGCCACAGGCGTCATCAGCTAGTAGAAATGCATCATTCTTCTTGCTTAGTAAGAAGTTCTAGGTATAATATTAAATATTTATTTTGTTGCAAACCATAAAGTTTTAGTAGTAACTGGTCAACAGGCATCAACATTTGCTTAGAAAAAGTAGTAATGTTCAAAATACAAGACAAGATTGTAACTGCAAACATTAAGATTGCCTGTATGCTAATTTAAATCATAGATAAAAGTGAGTCAGGAATTTAAATTAGTCCTTCCTAAGTAGGCCATCATTATTAGATTTATGAGGCTGAGAGGAAAAAGAAAAATCAGCACCATAAATGTACTGTTTTAACAACACCATTAAAACGCAAATACAACAGCTGTTAATGATATAAAAAAATTTTAAAAATAAGATGTAATAAAATAAACTTTCTTGGGAAGGAGGAATAAAAACCAGACACAAATCAGCATAAAGAAAAACGCCAAAGGAATCTACTAAACTAACAGAAAAGGCTCCCAATATCTCCCTGTGTTCTTAAGACCTTTTAGCGATCATAGTGATCAAGATCTAGATAGTGATCAATCATCACTGATTTCATTAGAAGAAATGAGAAATTATTTCTTTAGGACTAGTTACAATGTATATTATAGGTATGCATAAACATAGAAAGATATATGTACTAACATAAGTACCCATGAAGGTAACAGAATATTTTAAAACAGAATAATCTGCTATTCTTTGCACAAAAAACCCAGTAATACAGTTACTTGCAAGAATATCCGTCAAAAAAGATGAAGGAAGTTCTTTGGAATTTTTAGATCCAAACCTGATGTAAAAAGTACACAAAACTCTACAAAAAGGTGACAGACAAATTGGCTAGAAGCTCGGACTCTTTACTAATCAAGTTGGAGGGGTATTTACAAGACAGACGCCACCAGACGGAGCGACTGCATTCAGTGCTTTGTCAAGGGAAGAGAAGGAAGACAGTGGGCAAAACCAGGACAAATGCTAATATGATGAACAGTGATAATGCAAAACAAAGCTACCAGAAAGGTAGAATTAAAAATAAAAATAGTGAAGAGAATCTCATCATTTGAGCAGATATGATTTTCCAATAATACATTTCTTTTGGCTGCTGAGAAAGAGATGCCTTGCAAATACTGTCACTCTTTTTGAAGAAAGGTATTTTTAAATCTTTGTTTGTGTAGGGGCAGGTTTTCTGTCTTAATGGATTTAGTCCCTACTGACCCCATCCAAGCAGAAATAATTCCTATGTCCAACCCACTGTGAAAATAGGACCTTTGACATCAGATGTGTTTTAAAGGCCTGAAAATAATTCCAATAGGGAATTGCTACATTATGCAAGCTCTCTGATAAATTTGGGACAGCTGGAGGGAATGGTTAGAGTAGCTGTCAGGTACAAAAAGATTTTACGTTCCTGGGCAGATTGTGTGCCCCTGAGATGTGTCTCAGAGCTGCAGTGTCTCCTCTGGCTCTGCTCAATGCTCAGTGCTACACCTACAGTTACAATTTAGCCCATAAAACATATTGTCCTGCATTGTTCTCAAATAAAACACCAGACTTGAGAAGAAATACTTATTTGATTATTTTTTTGGGGGGGAGCAAGAAGGAGAAAGTTACACTAAGAAAGCACTGATGACTTTTCTTGGGCCTGAGTTGGGCCTCAACTTTTCAATTTTTTGGAGCATCTAAGCACTTCAGAAATGCATTTGCTTTTTGTTTTTATTCCTTTTGCTTCCACAGTGCCCTTGCAAGAGAGAAAAGATCTATTACATCTTTGTGGAGACACTCTACAAATGG
This sequence comes from Calidris pugnax, assembly GCF_001431845.1. Taxonomy (NCBI): domain Eukaryota; kingdom Metazoa; phylum Chordata; class Aves; order Charadriiformes; family Scolopacidae; genus Calidris; species Calidris pugnax. The sequence continues at coordinate 4,253,381 of NW_015094508.1, read as the reverse complement.
TGACTCTGGTGTACATTCTGCTTTGCAAAGAAAATCAAACTAAATGTGAGTCAGCCCAGGTACTGGACTCAGTATGAGCTCATTAGCATGAGATTCTGCTTGGGTTAATTTCCTTCCTTCTCTGATTCTCCTTACTACAGTTAATTGTCCTTACTATATGTAATTAATTCTCCCTGACTACAGTATCCGCTGATGTGCTCCTATCACTTCAATACAAAACCTTCCTTATTAATGGCTAACTTTAAGATTACAGCTGATTTATATTACATTAACATGACATTAATATTTACCCAAAGCCACTCACACAAAGGTTGGAAGAGTGTAAGCAACCAGACCTAGATTTTCAGAGCTGAGAACTACTGCTTTTCTGGTTTCTCTTACAAAGCTGTTTTGAGAAACAGTATGCAGAGTTATCTTCCCTTCTGCTGCCTGTATAGGAGAGAATCTAACACCATCCTGAGAAGAACAGGTGCAAGCCAATACAATAGACCTCAAAAAAACCCCATTAAATTCTTCTTCATGTCAGGAGAAGCTGGACTAGGCTTGTAGTCCCCTCAGAAGAGGAATACCAGCAGTCTGAGGCACCCGGAGATGTCAGAAGTTTCAGTAGGCTGCAATATGCAGCACACATAAATCAGGGGCCCCCACCATTGGTTTTTTTAATGCAGTCATAAACAAAACCCACTCACCACCCACCCAGACCACAAGAAATTAATCTCAGCATTCCTGCTTATTCTGGAAGGATTAGCTAGATCACAGACTGTCTTATATCTTATAGTTCTTGGATGCAGTATCGAAAAGAAAAGAAAACCCAGTCAACTACCACTGTTTTTTCATTAATAAATTTTGGACAGAAGCAAATATATAGTTTTCAATTTAAGGAAATAGAAGTGTCTGTAATTTATGAAACAATCTTGATTACTATATTAAATATGTAATTTATACATACCCTATCAAAGCCTGCATTCAGAAGGGGAAGAACAGAAGTCTCTTCTTGGTCAGCAGATCTACAAAACAAAATCATAGAATCATTTAGGCTGGAAAAGTCCCTTAAAATCACCAAGCCTAACCATTAACCTAACACTTCCAAGTTACCACTAAACCATGTCCCTAAGCACCACATCTAGATGTCTTTTAAATACCTCCAGTGATGATGACTCAACCACTTCCCTGGGCAGCCTGTTCCCACGTTTGACAGCCCTTTTGGTGAAGACGTTTCCTAATGTCCCATCAAAACCTCCCTTGGTGCAAATTGAGGCCATTTCCTCTTGTCCTATCCCCTGTTACTTGGGAGGAAAGACAGACACCTACCTTGCCACAACCTCCTTTCAGGTAGTTGTAGAGAGTGATAGGTCTCCCCTCAGCCTCTCCAAGCCAAACAACCCCAGTTCCTTCAGCTGCTCCTCATAAGACTTGTGTTCTAGAGCCTTCATGGCCTCCATTGCCCTTCTCTGGACACATTCCAGCACCTCAATGTCTTTCTTGTAGTGAGAGGCCCAAAACTGAACACAGTATTCAAGGTGAGGCCCCGCCAATGCCAAATACAGCAGGATAATCACTTTCTTCATCCTGCTGGCCACACAACTTCTGATACAAACTGTCACGCTTCTTGGCCACACTGCTGGCTCATATTCAGCAGGCTGTTGACCAACAATCTCAGATTATTTTCTGCCAGGCAGCTCTCCAGCCATTCTTCCCCAAGCCTGTAGCACTGCATGGGGTTATTGTGACCCAAGTGCAGGACCCAGCAGTTGCCCTTGTTGAACCTTGTTGAACCTCATACCATTGGCCTCGGCCCATTAATCCAGACTGTCCAGATCCCTCTGTAGACCCTTCCTACCCTCAAGCAGAGCAACACCCTCACCCAACTTGGTGTCTTCTGCAAACTTACTCAATCCCCTCATCCACATCATTGATAAAGATATTAAACAGAACTGGTATGTTGTATGATCACACATCAGTCAAGAATGAGATGGTGTCAATTTGATATAGTTACCTAAATATAATGAGTGCAGTGAGAACACTCTTGCATAAAATACATACATAAAATCATACTATTACAGAAGTTGATGTTATAGATTTCTTTTATAGTTATTTGTATCTTTTATACAACCTGATAGTTATTCCTACAGCAAACCTGACAGATATTCTACAAAAGTCCTGTGCCTCTTCACAGACACACAAGGGCACTACAAAAAGAAAGCATGAAGAGGACAGAAGACATTCTGTGATATTCTATGAGAAAGAATCTAAAAAACTGCTATTAAGTAAAAGGTGAAGCAAGTTGTAAAGCCTTGCTCAACAGGAATCTTAGTCTATTTTCTAATCTTGGCAGGAATGTTTCTTCTCCTGTGTCTCTATTTCCTAATATTTTAATTGAGCTAGGAAATTAATAAAATTAGAATGATTCAGTAGTGTGCAGGAGTTTTAACAAAAACAGGAAAGGTCTCCTTTTTGAAGGCATTTGATAACGATATATTTAAGTCAGTAAGAATTCTGCCTGAATATATGAGGTAGGAATCACTGAATAAGGATTTCAGGACAACATTCTGTTGAGTTGAGGTGAGAGGGATAGTACTAGTCTGTATAAATGGAAAGTTGTCAAATACTTGAATAGGCCACACAAAACATCACTAACCCATTTCAGGTAAAGTAATGTTAAACTTACTCTATAAGGCTTGCTAGTAAGTCACTTTCTATTTTTACATAAATATTATACATAACATACATAATCTTTCACAAAACAGTAACACTTACGTGCGTGGAACCACAGCAAGTATTACAGTGTGCTCTGATGGTTTTGTGGCACGAATAGACCTGCGAAGATGAAAATTTCTCAGTTATACCACATGCTTTCTCAATGTTACTCCGAATAGCTTCATAGACAATACACATGAAAATCAGGACTGAAAGAAACCATTGAGGCTAGAAAACAGGATATCACACTGCCAAAACCTACCCATTACCACCTAGACAATCCATTTCCATTTTGATAACAGATTCCTCAGATTTTGCTCAATGCAGGAAAGAGGCAAGAGCTCCAAAAATGCAGGGCATGAACAGCTGTTCTTTGAATCCACTTTTATAACATAGGTTATAAACCTATATTATAAACCTATTTTATAACAAGGTTCGCCCTGTTTACTTAGTTCATTTGGAGCAGACTGCCCTGAACACATGAGTTAAGAAAGGTCATTCTATACAATGCATTTTCAACACCCACTAGATAATTAAACAAGAATCTCCACCACCTTCTCCCATATGTCCTTCTAGATACTGTAAAACTTTCTTTAGATGGTGGGAAGTGCTTCTGAAGCATGCAAGAGAGAAAAGAGGGTATAGCAAATATGATAGACTATTATTTATGAAATATGAATAAACAAAACTTTACCACTTTATGTGTTATTGAGAAACTGAAAAGAATATGACCAGCTATCAGAAGAACACTCCATTCACCTTTTATTGGTTAAAGATAACTTTTTTTCAATCATTTCACCCTGTCCTGAATAAACAGTCTTTATATATTTTTATTGGTCTTTTAGAAGAACTTCCATCACAAGTATTTGGGCTTTAAAATACTCCTTGTCATAAACATGGGAAATTTCAGCTGATGATGGACTGAGAAGCACAGTATGGTGCATGGTACAAAACGTATGCTTCAGCTGAAGCAGCGTACTTCAGCAAAGAAGCACTTACAACCTTAGATCTGCTAAGACAGAGTCATGAGTACCAGAAGAGTGACGAGAATTTCTGTGAAGTGGTGGAAGTGCCTGACCCAGCAGACAAACCAACAGATTCCTTTGAAGCCCTGCAGCTTCAGATTTTGCTGCAGCAGTAACCCAGGAAAGAAGCAGGCACAGACAGCAGGGAATAATTTCACAGCAGCTCTGGTTTATGTTCTGATAGAAACCCATGACTTAAAGAGATGATTCCACAATTCAGCTTTGTGAAAAGTATATTTTTCATGTTGTTCTCCTCTTACAAATGTGTGCAAACCTTCTGGCCTCTATCTCCAAAATTCCATTTTACTATAATTTTGGGGGGTCTTTTTTTTTCTTTTGGTTTTTCCCTCAGCCCCCCTGTCCCCCCTTTTGTTTGTTTTTAAAATTAGGAGGTTTTGCTTTTTACAAAAAAGTTCAAGAGAAGCTTATGGTCCTTTAGGTTACCTGCAGATATCTTCCGCATCAAAATATCTGGAGTTCCTGTGATCTATAACAATTATTTCCTGGTGCTTATCAAGAAAGCATTCAAGTGCTGACTCTGGAGTACGAGCAATATTGCACCTGTACCCAGCTCTGTCACAAGCCCACCAGAAACCATCACTCTGGTTATCTTCTTTTGCAAAGATCAGCAAAACCTGCAAAGCATGCAAAACAGAGGCACTGCATTAAACATACAAAATATTTCTCTGCATGGTGCAAGTCGTAACAAACACTTTTGCTCTATGGAAGATTGGGTCTACTTTGAAAGTGGAAAGATTGAACAACACTCTGCGGAACAGCTGATGCAATAGCACAACTTTCTTAATAGACAGAGTGATTACCTATAGATAATAAATAATTAACTGTGTAGGACCGATATTTAGGACAATGCCAACTGCCGGATGATGAGTCTCTTCTAACTCATGTTCAAATTCAAACAGCAGCCACCCAGGGTAGGCGGGTAGGTATTCAAACATCATAGCCACCCTCATCAGGCCATCCCAGCTACACACACTTTTAATTGTAACGAACTGTCTGAAATGCAGCTGCCTTAATTATCACTCTTCAGGGACAAACAATTAAAATAGCAATTAATGTAATGAATTTTATTCATTATTTCTCCTTTGATGTACAACAAAATGGAGTTAACTCATACTCTTTCAAAACTGAAAAGGACAACAGGCAAGCTGACATGGACAGTGATGGATAGGGGGAAAAATTATTCAAACATCACAATTTTTACTCAAGAAATTGCCCCTAATTATCTAAATATATGCGGCAGCTTTGACAACTTCAGGTGAACACTTAAGGAACTACTTACAAAAGATCAGGTAGGATGTGTGCTGAGGCACTGCTCTAAAAATCAAATTGATGCTGTAGGAAGTCTGTTCGCTAACTGACACACAGAATATAGGCTCAAAACAACTGCGTTTGTGTGCTTCTTGTGTGAAAGAAAATTGCTTTTAGGAGAGAATAAATTCTTCATCCTTCCACTACAATACCTATACTATCAGCATCCAAATTACACAGTTAGTAACAGAAGCCATGTAGACAACCCCCTTCAGGATTTGCACATTTTTATCATATAGCAACTGATCACTTACTATGCCACCCTGTGTGAAAGATGAAGAAAAGGGTTAATTTAGAGCAAACAAGCTGTAAAAAAGAAAGGCCTCAAAAAGTCAAAAATTTATCCACAGCTGTTCAAATTTCACAGAAGGGCAGTGGCCACAAAATAATCTATGCATAAAGCAAAGTCCTGCTCATTTCACAAATAAAACTCATCCCCTGACTTCACTGAAACAATGTGTCTGAGCAAGAAATGAAAAACTTTGCCCCAAATATCCATTAAAAGGGTCAATAACATTTCATCTGTATGCTGTATGCAGCTTTAGTGTCACCAGGTGAAATTTAACAAAATTGGTCAAGAAGACTGAAAAGATGACCATAACTTTTGTCTTATCTTGAGCTGTCAGGATTGTCAGTTATCAGTTAATGTTAGCAGGACAACACTGGAAGAAAATTATAGGTTGGAATTTCCATAAATATTAAGAAATAACTTAAGAAGTTTCAATTTATTAGCAAAAATATTTTTAATTGCAGTTAACAATAAGTAGAGTTACAGATGCTTAACATCCAGGGTAACAGTTGTCACTCTACCTAATCCCTGATCTTTTTCCAGCCATCAAAGTGTTGGAAAGCATTGTTGAGCTGCATCCTTTGTCTGTGGATACTTGGGTAAAGTCACTATTCTGTAAAATATTCTGTTTGGCTCCAGCCGCTGTTAGTTTTGTTTTGGTCCTAGTTTGATAGGTACAGTGTGGTTCAGAAAACAGGTTTTTTGGGGCACATTTTTTGATATTTTCTGTTCTCAACATTCACAGTTTAGAAATATAGGAAATAAAGGATTGCAAAATGCAATAGAAAATTTGAAATGTAAATGAAATTAGAAAATTACAAACAGCAACTTAAGAAGTAGAAATAAATTTACTTAATTATTTTTATGCTATTGTACTCAGCAAGAGAGTTTTAAGCTGGAAAACATATAGTGGCTCTGAATAAAAGTAGGGATAAGATCTTGTTACATTGAAAATTAGAAGTCGGTATGGGGGAACAGGAAAACACAGTGCATCATCATGCTTTGTTTGCAGTGCAACAGAGAAGATCACCATCTTTCTGGAGTTTGACATCAATGCTGTGAAAGAGATGATGGCCAATGAATGTGCCAAGAGGAAGAAAAGTTGAATGGGAGACAAAGCCAAACCCGAATCAGCTCTGGTAAATACTTTTGCCGAAAGGCAAGACAGCTTTCTTAGGTGCACTAAACACTTATAAAACCCACCTTTCTCCTCTGTCCTGAATAGAAAGTGCACTTATATGTACTTTTATCATGGTTATTTCTGAGGTCTCAGAACCAAACCAAGCCTATTTACACACCTTGGTACAAAATCAGGGCAGAGGTAAAAGCTGTGTGTGGGGAGGGTGTTTGGAGAGTGGGAACTGGTAGGTTTTCTTTGGACTCTTCCCCCTGCCCCTTAAGGTCAGCAGCACCTTGGTCACGGTCTGGTACAAACCAAACCAGATTTGTCCTCCAACACAGATGGTGATACAGTCCACTGAGGAATCTATTAAATGGTTTATGGCAGGTCACAGTTACAAGTAAGGTCACCTCTCAGCCAAAAAAATACAGGCCATTTTGAGATTGGCACAGGTGTCCCGTAACTGCATAAAACATGCACCAGAATAAAATGAACATCAGTAGGAAAAACCCCGGTGGCAATTGTTTTAAGAAACTAAATTGTGAACATGATTATGCAACCACAGTTAAAACGTGATATTCAGTAGCTGTTTGCCCTGCACCGAGAAACACCTAGCTCCATTGTCAAGATGGAATAAAAGATTAACACACATTTTTAAAATTTATTGATGTGTGCAATACTTGCCAAATTAGCTGAGGTGGTGTATCTTGTTCCACAAAGAAAGGAGGTAGGTTTACGTAAAATGTTTTTCCTTTACTGTAAATAGGTTACTGTATGACAATGTCTTTATGGAAAACTCTTCAGTTAATGGTTCTGCTTAAAGTCTGCTTTCTGCTTTACTTACAGTCCTTCATGGTTGTCTTCTCTAGTTTTCTGTCCTGTTGTGCAAAACCCAGCAAAACTTGCCAGGTACCTAAACTTTATAATGGAGCTTTCTGCTTTGGTATGTCAGAACTGAACAGTTTTTAACATCCATAGAGGCAGCTGTTTCCCTTGATAATGCACATGCACACACGCATATTGGCAGGACATGTAAAAGGAATGATTTAATGTTAATGGAAATCTAAGCACCTCGTTTACCAACTGAATTTACCTGCAGATCTCTTTTCAAGCAATCAGATAAACCAAACCACCAATTACCCATCTTACAGTCCTTTCACAAGTGAAATGAAAACATACTTTACTGTAGGGGTTGAAGCTTAATTTCTTCACCCTTTAACAATGAGTTGACTGTATCAAGAAACTGAACAAGCATCTTACCTGAATTGGATCTTGTGTCAGTCTCATGGGCCCAATTTGTACTTCGGTAGTTGAAGCCTGCTAAAGAGTAATACAGATATTTTCTTCCAGTCTGGTTCTTAACAAGATAGCATTTTACATTCAGGAATGAAAGGTCAAACAGAACCATGAAAGACTCTCAAAGGCAGGCAGGCATATGACTAGCAACTTTAATTTAGTTGCTTTGAAGTGTGACTTTTATGAACATATTTTATCAAACTCCTAATTTTGTTTTACTTGCCTCTAAGTTAAAAATTGTAGGGTTTTAAATAAGGAAAGAAGAAACACCACGTCCTTTCCCCTCTTTCCCCAACAGAATACCTTGGTTGCACAGAAGGACTTGTATTTTGTTTAAGACTACAGAAAGCTACTTTTTCTGGCCAAAAATTGCCTTATTCATTTGAATCTAAAACAGAGCTTGTATTAAATGGCTTGTGAAATATATTCAATAATAATATTGTAGTGGGTTTTGTCAAGAAAAAAGTGACTTTTCAGACAAAAGAACTTGTTTGGATTGCAGATTTAAAATTGTTTTCCAGAAACATAGCCTTTCATTTGCAGGAAAAAACAGCACTACTGTGTGAGCCATGATGTTTTCAGAAGACATGTGAGCACACCATAATTCAAAGTTACCACAAGCAAGACAGCAGAGATTGGCTGTGGCTGTTTTGTTGCCGTATTTCCTAGGAGTTTGACTACCTTAATACTTTCTGTGTCTTACTCATTTCAATACACTTCTCTTGCACACTACTGATTTGTTTCACTTCAGACCATTAGCTACAGAAGGTTGTTAAGCAACTGAACAATACCTGTGTCCTCCCACAGATGCATGTACTTAAGGAAAAGAGTCTTTGAACCCTTAAAAGATTGTTCTCCTCATGCTATAGAGGATTATTTACAAGTTAGTAATGTCCAAAAGAGTAGATTCTCTGCTTTCCTGGTACCAGTTACCCCAGGTGCCTTGTGTAGGCAAGTTAAATCAATCGCCCTGCAAGACATCTAATTTGAACAAAACCCTTACTATTGGCAGATTCCCAGGACCATTCCCTGACACACAGGAATCCTGGAGCCTTACCTCTGTAGCATTTTGCTCTGTGGTGTTTGTTAGTTTGAGCCTTTTATCTAAGTATTACCTTATTCTTAAATTTAGTATTTTTCAAATGAATGTGTATAAACATTCAAAATGGGCAAAGTTACCAGTATTCAGCATTTTTCCTTGCAGAACACAATACCATGTTAAGTATTAACAGCCTTGCCTGCATGTGAGACAGTGGTATTATGTATAACTACAACTGACACGTTGGACTTTCATGCACCACTGAGCATCGATTCTTCTCAGCCCAACAATGTACGTCAGAAGGTGGTAACAGGCAGTACTCCAAAAGATTAAACTACAAAGCCTGCCACTGTTTTCCAAAGCAAAAACTGCCCCCAGTATAAGTGTAGTTAACCTCTCTTTTTCTCACACAAAAGCTTCACTTCCCACTTGAGCTCCTGCCATGGCAGAATGTAGCTTAATGCCAGTAAGTATATCAGAATAGAAATGAAAGTTGGCACCCACCATCAACTGTGAGTTACAAGTAAGGTTAGAGAAACAGTTCTCTGAAAGCTCCCAACTCCTCTTCTCCCCCCACCAAAAAAGAAAAACAGCACATTCACACTTAAATGGTACTATATAGGAAACTCTTAAATACATGGTTTGTCATTATTGGTTATTAAAAAAAAAAAAAGATTATTAAAAAAAAACAGTTTTAAAGTAGTCTCATTAGACAAATCTGTAAGAATACACAACAGGTTCAGCATCAGTGCAAAAGCTTCTTTTTTCCCAATGCACAGATCTGATCCCAGAATGTATTAATTAAGAGCCTGGGTTCTTTGACAAAAGACAGTCAGGACACAGGTATTTATTTTATTATCCATTAATTAAAGCTACAAGGGAATTGACATTGTAAATGAATGTCTTACACTTTTCTACCACTTCTGAGGACACCCAGCGTTAATTACTCTGTTTTATACAAGATGGAATAACTGTGTCTAAGACATAGATCAACACAGACAAGTCTACCTATCCCTTTAGAGAGATTTCTTTATAGGGTAGCCACTATTCTTAGCCTGGATATTTTAAAACAACAACAAAATCCATACAACTGTGACTCAGGGTTTCTCTCCCTGCTTCTTCTGTGTCAGCCTCATGAATAGAAAACACCTGAAAAGAAGGAACTATAAATCAGGGTCTCTCTCTTTCCCCCCCACTTCCAGTTTCAGGGTGTTCCTGCCTTTGCTAACAGTAGGAAAGTTTTGTGATGGTTAGAAATTCTGAGAGCTCTGATGTAGGTGAACTTGTCCCTGTCCTGCTCTATGATAGGATAGGAACCACACAAGAATGCAGAAAAGGTGCTGCTATATCTGAAAGATTATTATGTATAACCTTTAAGTCCCTCAAATTTGGTACTTATACAATGCATGAAAATGGATGGGACCCTCAAATTCAGACTGGTAAAGAATTTGAGCATAGGAAGGATTAATAAACCTTCTCATCAGATACAGCAAAAAGTATGTCTGAAATCCTCCTTCCTGGATTTGGAGTTCCCAGTTTTGTTTTACAAGTTGAATCAGTCCCTTGGATTTATACTCCCAAATTTCTCTGAGTACAATTAACTGTCTTACTTTTCTCTGTCAAATAACAGCTGGAGGAGGCAGCGAGAATAATGACATTAGTCTCTGACCTTCACAAATATCCTGCAGATCTTGGTCTAAAGGAACTAATTCCACATCTTCCTAACTCCCAGAAGAATCTGACAATGTGGACACTGCATATTAGTGGTATCATGGCCATACCTCTGCTCATTTCCTGACTTAAGTGAATAACTCATTGCTGATGATTTCCAATTTAAATAAATCTCTCATTATTTGATTGACTGTCAGGAAGGACTGCTAATAGATCTGCAACCTAAATCAATTAGTACCATAGCTCATGACAAACTTTTCTGGTAAAGTATGTGGAGACAAGCCTGGTTCCAAAGAAGTCAGGGAGAAAATCCCTGATTTCAGTGAACAGAGGAACAGACACAGGGTTGGAAACAATGGAATCATAAAAAAACCTAACCACCTGGGAATAATGAAAGCTTAAAAATAGCATAGAAAATTTTTATTTTAACATTTTAAAGTAATATTATTTCCAGTATCATTCTAATCTCCTGGGCAATCTCCACAAGAATCAGCTATTAATCAAAGAATTAAAGATAAAGTCAATGGTACTTTCTTATATCCTATGTTTTTATGTAAATCAGTGATCATCAATTACATTACTATCATATTGGTACTATTAAGCAAAACGTACTTAGCACTTCATTAAAGTTCCACTCTTTCAAATCACCAATACAAAAACCTTTACACCCCCCACAAGCCTGCAGACTTACAGCCCCTGCAGTTTATGAATCATCAGTAATTAATCATCACTGGTGACAGCCAACGTGGCTTCACTAAGGACCAATCATGCTTGACAAATTTGATGGCCTTCTACAACAGCATTAAAGCGCTGGTGGGAAAGGGAAGAGCAACTGACATAATCTGCCTGGACTTGTGAAAGGCATTTGACACTGTCCCACACAACATCTTTGTCTCTAAATTGGAGAGATATGGATTTGACGGGTGGACCACTTGGTGGACAAGGAATTGTCCACACTCAGAAGTGTCGTGGTCAATAGCTCGATGTCCAAGTGGTGACCAGTGATAAGTGGCGTTCCTCAGGGGTTGGTACTGGGACTGTTGCTGCTTAACATCTTTGTCAGTGACAGTGTGACTGAGTGCACCCTCACCAAGCCGAGTGGTGCAGTCGACACGGTGGAGGGAAGGGATGCCATCCAGAGGGACCTGGACAGTTTGAGAGGTGGGACCATGCTAACATCATCAAGTTCAACAGGGCCAAGTGCGAGGTCCTGCACTTCGGTTGGGGCAATCCCAAGCACAAACATGGCGTTCCTCAGGGGTTGGTACTGGGACTGTTGCTGCTTAACATCTTTGTCAGTGACAGTGTGACTGAGTGCACCCTCACCAAGCCGAGTGGTGCAGTCGACACGGTGGAGGGAAGGGATGCCATCCAGAGGGACCTGGACAGTTTGAGAGGTGGGACCATGCTAACATCATCAAGTTCAACAGGGCCAAGTGCGAGGTCCTGCACTTCGGTTGGGGCAATCCCAAGCACAAACACAGAATGGATTGAGAGCAGCCCTGAGGAGAAGGACTTGGGGGTGAAAGGAGAAGCTCAAAATGAGCTGGCTATGTGTGCTCACATCGCAGAAAGCCAACCATATCCTGGGCTACCTCAAAAGAAGCGTGGCCAGCAGCTGGAGAGAGGTGATTCTGCCCCTCTACTCTGCTCTGCTGAGACCTGACTTGGAATACTGCATCCATCTTTGGGGGTCCCAACATAAGAAGGACATTGACCTGTTGGAGCAGGTCCAGAGGCGGACCATGAAAATGATCAGGGAGGTGGAGTGCATCCTCTATAAGGAAAGGCCCTCTATAATGACCTGTTGGAGTAAGTCCAGAGGAGGTCCACAAAAATGATCAGAGGCTGGGAGAAACTCTCCTGTGAAGACAGGCTGAGAGAGTTGGGTTTGTTCAGTCTGGAGAAGAAAAGGCTCGGTAGACATCTCATAGTGGCCTTACAGTAGTCAAAGCGGGCCTACAGGAATGATGGGGAGGGACCCTTTAGCAGGGAGTGTAGTGATAGGATGAGGGATAACAGTTTTAAGCTGAAAGAGGGGAGATTTTGATGAGATATTAGGAAGAAATTCTTTACTGTGAGGGTGGTGAGACACTGGAACAGGTTGCCCCAGGAAGCTGTGGATGCCCGATCTGTGGAGGTGTTCAAGGCGAGGTTGGATGGGGCATTGAGCAACCTGGTCTAGTGGGACATGTCCCTGTCCATGGCAGAGCCCAAGCACAAACACAGAATGGATTGAGAGCAGCCCTGAGGAGAAGGACTTGGGGGTGAAAGGAGAAGCTCAAAATGAGCTGGCTATGTGTGCTCACATCGCAGAAAGCCAACCATATCCTGGGCTACCTCAAAAGAAGCGTGGCCAGCAGCTGGAGAGAGGTGATTCTGCCCCTCTACTCTGCTCTGCTGAGACCTGACTTGGAATACTGCATCCATCTTTGGGGGTCCCAACATAAGAAGGACATTGACCTGTTGGAGCAGGTCCAGAGGCGGACCATGAAAATGATCAGGGAGGTGGAGTGCATCCTCTATAAGGAAAGGCCCTCTATAATGACCTGTTGGAGTAAGTCCAGAGGAGGTCCACAAAAATGATCAGAGGCTGGGAGAAACTCTCCTGTGAAGACAGGCTGAGAGAGTTGGGTTTGTTCAGTCTGGAGAAGAAAAGGCTCGGTAGACATCTCATAGTGGCCTTACAGTAGTCAAAGCGGGCCTACAGGAATGATGGGGAGGGACCCTTTAGCAGGGAGTGTAGTGATAGGATGAGGGATAACAGTTTTAAGCTGAAAGAGGGGAGATTTTGATGAGATATTAGGAAGAAATTCTTTACTGTGAGGGTGGTGAGACACTGGAACAGGTTGCCCCAGGAAGCTGTGGATGCCCGATCTGTGGAGGTGTTCAAGGCGAGGTTGGATGGGGCATTGAGCAACCTGGTCTAGTGGGACATGTCCCTGTCCATGGCAGAGGCAGTTGGAACTCGATGATCTTTAAGGTCCCTTCTCACCCAAACCATTCTATCTGTGATAGATAGATAGATTCTGTGATAATTAGTAACACAACCACTGTAAAAGTAATGAGTAATTACTACAACAAAATCTTCTTAAATAATTCTTTATTGCTCCAGAGCAACAACAGCAACTAGAGCCAACCAAGCAGTAAAGCAAAGGTGTTGGTGAGCCTCCTGGAAAGGCTCAGGAAGGATGCACCAGTTGAGAAGCATCGCACAGATGCCATGGTGCCTACAAACACCCTTTTTTCCTGAAAGTTCCTTCTTCCAACCCACTATATCTTCTTTCTCCTTTAGTCACTCCCACACTGTACATCCCTTCCCTCATCTTTGCAGTATGTTTTTAACTGGACTCTCCTCTCAACCTGGCTCTCACTGCACCACTGTGGTTCCCTGGCTCCATCTCCCCATCTTTGTGAGCGCTCATTTGAATTTCACTTCAGCTCAGCTTTCCCCGTCTAACACCTCAGCTCATCCTTTAGCTATTATCATTTCCATATTTGATTATACCACTGTTTTCAAGGGCAAATCCCTCCCCCTTTCTTTTTCCTGGTCAAACTGCAGTACTGAAGAGGATTACAACCATGTGTGACCTCAACACTGTCTTAGCCTTGCTTGAATTCCCTTACAAGGCACAGGGTCCATAGCTGTTCTCCAACATCCCTGGCCTGGAGCTGCTGTCCTGCTCCTCTTCCTGCCACAGCACACTTGACCCGGGTGTCCAGCTCCTCTTCCACTGTTCACTGATGTTACCCTCCTCTCCTCTTACCTTTCTTTGTCTTGTCTTTCTTTGCAGAACTTCATCCCAATCTTTCTCCTTTTATGTTTTATCACATCTGGTCTATTCAGTTCACTGGCATTTTTCTATATTTGGCACTTGGTCACTCTTTCTCTGTTTGGAGTCTCCCTACGCTTCGTTGCCAGCTTCAGCTCTTACAGGGAGTATAACCTGGCTTGTCTAGCAATCTGTGTGTTTTAAAGAAGGGATGGATTTACAGGAGAAAAATGAAGAGCTCTTTTCACAAAGATGCCACCTCTGAATCAAGAAGCCCCTAAATTATAAGCTGGCAAATGCTGTGAGAATAAACAGGATAGATGACTACACTTTTCTCCTGCTGGAGATTTGGTCCTGAGCTACCTGGTTTTTGGCCTGACCTTCATGGCTTTTGCAGATGCCATTCATTTCACTGGCTGCCTCTGTTCATCTCCTTCACCCACCAATACAGCTACTCTTCCAACTCTCTTAGAGGGAGCACTGCTTTCTGCCACCTCTGTTGTCAAGTTCTGTCTTTTTATTCTTTCCTTGCTGTGGCTTCCAGTTGACTTGCGCTTCTGCTGTCCCAGCTGCTCATACCCTGCGTTTCCCTGGCTCCCACTAGAGGGCTGCCAACTCACTCTGCTCCACAAGCTGCTCCCCTCATGACGGCCAGATGCCACCTTCTTTTTCTCGATTACAAGAAACAAAATATTTGCTCCCAATACACAGCTGCACTAAGCTCCACACCAGCAGTGTGCCCAGGTGGCCAAAAAGGCCAACCGCTCCTAGCCTGTATCAGGGGAGCGTGGTGAGTAGAACTAAGGAAGTGATAGTCCTCCTGTACTCAGCGCTGATGAGGACCCACCTTGAGTACTGTGTCCAGTTTTGGGACCCTCACTACAAAAGAGACATTGAGGTGCTGGAGCGGGTCCAGAGAAGGGCAACGAAGCTGGTGAGGGGTCGGGAGAACAAGCCTTGTGAGGAGCAGCTGTGGGAGCTGGGGTTGTTCAGCCTGGAGAAAAGGAGGCTGAAGGGAGACCTTATCACTCTCTACAACTAACTGAAAGGAGGTTGTAGAGAGGTGGAGGTCAGTCTCTTCTCCCAGGTGATAGGACAAGGGGAAGCGTCCTCAAGTTGTGCCAGGGGAGGTTTAGATTGGAAATTAGGAAATTTTTTTACACTGAAAGGGTCATTATGGATTGGAATGGGCTGCCCAGGGAAGTGGCTGAGGCACCATCCCTGGAGGTTTTTAAAAGACAGGTAGACATAGCACTTAGACATATGATGTAGTGATGGTTTTTCTTAGTGTTAGGTTGATGGCTGGACTAGGTGATCTGAAAGGTCCCTTCCAACCTCAGTAATTCCATGATTCTATAAGCCATGCCCCCAGGTGTTTAGATGGTCTGTAGATAATGATGGTGTCACTCTTACTGTCTCAGTCCTCTTGTCTGTGCCCCTGCTAACATTCCATCCACAGTTAGAGGCTACTCTGCTGAAGGCAGGAATGTTATTTCCAGTTTGCATTGCACAGCCCTTCCGCAGTGGTGTCCTGGTCCTTCAAACAATACTCACAGCTGTGGTTTTTTGCTTTGTTGAGACGTAAACACACCCAGGACCCGCATATGCAAAAAAGCCCCACCATAGTACTTGCAATACTTTTATCATTCTGTAGGTTTACTCTCTCAAATAGTATCTGCATATTTGGATTCTTTCATAAACTTTATTATCTCACTTTATGCTTTTTCTGCCCACGGAAATAGAAACGAAATTTCTGTCTTAAATAAAAGTAAGAAAAGGACAAAACCAACATCCACATATATTTTGCATAAACCATTAGAATACAAAATTTTTTAAAGATAGGATAGAAAGTGCAACTAATTTTTTTTCAGAATACTGATATATTAAAAGTAGGGCCCTGCATAAAACTTCGCAAAAACCCCTGTCATTCCCCACATTTTCAGGAGTAAGTCCAGCTCTTATTACTGTAGAAAACACAATCAGAAACAAGCTCTTCTTAAACCACATTGGAATGTTCTGAAAACAATCTCCTCTCTTCTCCATAATTATACAACTCCAGATTGAGGCAAGTGTGATCTGAGTGTTTGAAATGTAGGACTTTTTGTTTTGCAAAACTTTCAGTTTAATTTCAGAATGCTTTCTGGTTTTAGGAAAGTGTTATCTAATATGTAGCACCTCAAATAAGTTAATGCTGGATAAAACCCCAAATCAAACCCATTTTTACAGCATATTTTGTAAAGAAGAATATTAAGCAGTTTCACTACGAAAATCAAAGATAAAGAGTTTTCTTTCCTTAATATATTAATTTTGCACTCATTTAGGAGGTCTGTGATATATTTGCATCTTTGCTTTAACTCCTGAAGTGTAGCATTTCCTCAATTTAATGATAAACAAACCCCCCTCATAATTCCCTTGAGAAAAAGATAAAGTCTTTTACTTATGTAGCTATCACACATGTAACTACTCAGCTGGACCAAATCCTGAGCTCAGGGCAATGCACACCGAGGCACGTAGCATTAAAACACTACATACACAGGCAATTGACCCAAATATACAAAACATGTAGGTTTAGCAGACTCTGCTGTGATTTCATGAACCTAGCTCAAGGGTAGAGTTCACAAACCTGCAACTGGTTCTTATGCTTCTCAAAAGCAAGCAGAATTGATAACATATTGGATGCTTAAGTTCCTTTTTGAGTTTTGTTCTCAGAGTCTGCTCCTACAATTGCTTCTGTGCAAAGCTGAAAAGATCTGTCTGATCAGAGTCAGCTTCAGGAACAGATATTTAGATTTCTATCTTTCTTCCTTCATCCTCATTCCACTCTACATGGTTTCCTGGCTTGTCTTTCCAATAAGAAATTAGTAAAGTAAGGATTTGAGAACACAGACTTGTTTCTTCTCTATTTCTCACTCCTTTTTCCCCCTGAAAGATAATTAATCTCTTTTTAAGCGATTATAGACAGTAGTGATAGTATAATCTCTACATTTCAATCTAAGATCAGTGGTAAGGGAAGAAAAGCCAATCAATGGGATACAGGTATACCTCTGAAATACACAGTGAAGAGAGAGGGGGACAAAAGACAGCTAGCACAAACAGGTCACAAAAATTGGATCATCCTTCAGAGAAAAAGAACTGAGAAAGACAAAATGTACCAGTGTAAAGTTGCCAGCAATTGTAGGCAACCTCTTGAAGAAGCAAGCTGCCCCTTAGAAAATAGTTCCGTGAGCTCTAATATAACAAATATGTGCCTGATAAAAAGTAATAACCGAAGCAGGAATATTATATTAGGACTTTTTTGCATTCTGTTCATATTTTGGTAGCAGCTTCCTTATGGATACATTATCATAATAGGAAGTAAAACAATTGAGTGGAAAACACTACTTTGGCCATTGTTTTATTAAATTTGGCATAGAAACTAACATTGAAAATTGGTCCTCAATTCTGCTCACAGCAGCAGCTGCTTTGAGACCTGGCAAGGAAAGATAGGTTACAAAACCCCCACTATCCATAAAGAGTAGTTTATACCTCTTTTAATTTCCAGATTAAGGCTTCCAACATAATCTGGAAGCAATCCTGCTGGTTTGTACCTACAATTCCTCCCCACCCCCCACGCCCCCTCCCGCTTCCATTTTTCTTATGTGGATTCAAGGCTCATGATCTGCACTTTGGTCCTACTATTACCAGTACCATGATTCCGGTTCTTGATGTTAGCATGAAAGAGATTTGATATCCAGGTTACAGTTTGTTGAACACTGTTGATTAGGACTTCTCTTAATAAAACCCACAAACCTCTGCCGAGATTTCTAAACACATTCCCATGTCCTTTTTAGAAGCTCTGTGAGGAAAACCCCAAAATTGGTCAGACCAACCAATCTTAGACTGACATCCTGTCTCTAGAATTGGCCAAAAGCAGAAGACAAACTGGAAATGCAAAAACAAGACAAGCACAGAGCGACACTGTTCCTTTTATCACCTAAGATTGATGCTGATAGCTAATCTCAGTTTATGCTTTCCTTACAGAAAAAGCCACACTAACTCTTCTTCAGCATATCATACTGTCCAACTACCTGCCACATGTACTTGTGCTATGTTTCATGTCTAGGCGTAGTGTCTTGCACAGTATGGAAACAGAAGGTAGTTCCTAGATGATCTTTGGTACCCTCTAAGGAAGGCTAAACATGTCATTATCTGATTTTAACTCCACTGGCACTGAGATCAGTTTGAAGAACAGGTGACGCACCTTAGTTAGGAGTTCAGCAATCTCAGATTTATGTTCCTTGTGAACTCCTGTGTCAACATGCCAACTGTGTCCTGGCAATCTTTTCTCCTCTTTCACCCCCTCCCTACAGCAGAGCAATAAATAGCCTATGTCCCCAGATCTACTACCTGCACATCTCTTGTTCAAGAGCAGAGTGCCGAGAAAGGTGGCTTGGATGATTTGTCAGCTATTCACATTGCTTCAGAAGGACATGGTCTCAAAAGATATAGTTATCATTATCGATGTACTCACTGTCAGCGAAGTTTTTGTGCCAATGACACACAAAAAAATAGGTATAATAAAAATGCTGTAAATAAATTTAATTGGCAAAATATACACAGGAAGACATCATATTAAAAAATGCTGCATCACAGTCTGCTACCAAACAGATTTCTTCCAAGAAATTCCATCTTTGATGCATCCTGTCTTTCTTATTCTAAATACAGTATTGATTTTAATGAAAAAAAATATCATATTCCTTAATGGTTAATGTTTTACATGCAAGCCTACAGAAAAAAAGAAAAATACATCAGAGTCGGCTAAATTCCGACCTTTTGATGAGAAAGCTAGACATTTATTTCTCTACATTATGCTACTCTTAGGTACTGCAGGTTCCTTATTCTTGTGTTTATGCAGAAGCTTAGAGGTATGTTTGCTTAGAATTGGCTGGATTTCCATACCATAGTAATACAAAATTTGAGAAACCTAATTGGCTGTGACAAGGTGTCTTTTCAAGGTAAGAGCTTCTTACCAAATGTTAATTTGTTCAAAAAGCAAAAAAACCCCAAAACCCACCACCAAATATCCAAAAAGCAAAAAACACCATGCAGCATTTTTACCTAATTAGGGGGGTAAGCGATGGCAAAAATCTAGTGCAACAATTTCCAGTAGTATTTTCACTAGGTATTTTGACTACACACTCCTTCTCAAAAAGCAGGAGGACACATAAATTAAGAGCATACCTTTCTCCACTGACTGTCTACAGTGTCCCATGGTCTACAGCAGTAAGAAACTTCCTACCCTTCGCCTAGGTACTCAGAACCTGAATAATAAGAAGGGCCTCGCTAATGTTTAGAAATGCTCAATGGAACACCAGTGAGTAAAGAATCTCAAAACTGTTGGCTTGAAGGGACCCCTGAAGGTCATCTAGTCCCTCCAAGTGGTGCTATTGCAAAACAAACAAAAGACCTTTATGTTGACATGTAAATTTATGATGAATCCACACTTTCAATGCTGTACATTATCTTTTGTTTTGAGCTAAGTTAACCAAAACTAGAAAAATTCAAGAGAAAGCAATAAGAATAATCATAGGTAATCCAAGATATTTTTGAGAACTAAAAAGACTAGGCTGCTTCTACCAGGATGAGAAGTAACTAAGGAACTGAATAGGCATCTGTGAAATCATGAGTGGCGTCGAGCTGAATGAAGAATGACTCATCAGTAGTCTTCACAATAGAAGAAATGTGATGCTTCCACTTAAATTATCAGGCCACTGGAGGGGCTGTTGTTCAGAAAGCAGCTAAACAAAATTTATTAAATGTAGGCCCTTGTGTTGTGGAGAAACATGCCAATAGGAACATAATTTCAACTCAGAAGCACCTTACTTACAAGTTAAGAAAGGACCAGGGAGAGGTCCCTCTCCATTCCTCCTCTTTTCTGTCTATTGTGTATGGCTCTTTTCTCTTGCCCAAGACAAGATAATAGGCTGGCAGACCTATGGTTCAATACAGTAGACCAATTCTTGGGCATGATTATTAAAATTGGTACAAAAAGATACAAAGTGAGTTTCAATGCTGAAAGATTCAGGTAATATGATCTTATAAGTACGAAGGCAAGCTAGAACATTAATTTGCAGCAAGCTGCCATCTAAATTTCACTGAATAATCCTTTTATTCTTCCATCAGCTCTTGGTCTAGGTAAACACTCATAACTTTTGAAGCACACTCTTAGTCTACAGTCAAACAATCATTTTAAAATGTAAAATTAACTTTGCCTTCCAAAGACTGACCGAGTAAAAAGCATCTAGAGGTTGTCTGCATACACCTGAGGGGCTTCCAGCTCAGCATTTGCTCTAGAAGACTGTTCAGCTCCCTCCAGCTCACATAGAAAGTGCTACCAAAGCAAATTCAAGTCCCACTTCCATGATGGGTTGTGGGGGGCATCCTTCCAGGGCTCTGTGACATCAGTAAGAGTCTGCTGGAAGACAGTTATCATATTTGAAATTCCTCCCGGAAATTCACAAAGGAAGCAGTTAAATATTTTAATATGTGAATATTGAGGAGTTTTCCACAAGTTACTTCTACTAGAAAAGGGCAATTCCTTTCTCTTCACTCAATGTATTGCTGGCTGTGGCTGCTGCTTGTTGGAGGGCTGTTTTAGTTCTGGGAGATTTTCACAAGAAACAGTGTATTGTCAGCTAATTTAACACTGCTGTTACATTAGTAAATAACCTACCTAGTTTCTTAATGAAGGAGAAAATTCTTGTTATCTTGTCTTCCACTGTTATATCTAACAGTTTATCTAACATAACATATCTAACATAACAGTTATCTAACATAACACTGTTTATCTAACATAAACTATGCACTGTTTTACAGGAAGTGAACATATTAAGACTGAGCTGAATTCATGGGTTCTCTCTTGCCTTCAAAACCACTAAGAATTAATAGTCTGAGAGTAGTCAAATACTGTTTTGCAAGTGCTCGCATAGGTATTTAACTCCAAGAGTTAAAAGTAAGACAACTTTTTGATTCAAGGCATGCACTATGTTTCTACCATTTCTCCAACACAATTCAATGCAGATACTACTAGCTGTCAATATCAACCTTAAGCTAGGGTGGTTAGCAGGCTGCTTCTTCAGAGATGCATGATGGATGACACCACTAGAGCTTTGGCTTAGTATCATCTCTTCTTATTTCTTATCCCAGGTGAGCATGGTTGGAAGGAATTTCTTCCTGGTCCAACAAGGTCTATTTATATCTTCCTTTGCCAGCTACTATAAAGCACCTCAGCCTAAAACCAAAATTATATTCCTCTTGCTGTAACACAGGGAAAAAAAAACAACTCACAACAAAAACCCAGAACAAATGTGTTCTGATGATCACCAGTCACTTATTGAAGTTTTCTGAATTGTCTTGTACTTAGAAGAAACTCAGCTGTGAACTTTGGTCTACATTTTACAAAAGTACCAAAATAAGCTCTAGAAAAGAATAGGGTACTCCTCGCTTTCTTTGAAGACATAATGTTCTCTGACCCCACTCGTTCACATAGCCAGACGGTGTTTATTTCACAACTCTTCTGTCTTGATTGTTCGTATCTGGGGACAGGCAGCTGAAGCCAACTAGTTTGGCCTTTTAATTAAAATTTTAACATCCCCAAGATATGTCTTAGAACCATACCTAAAAGCTCTATTAAAAAAACTACCAAAACCCAAGAACTCCAAAATACAAAGTACAACCACCAATAACCAAAAATTAAATCTTCCCAAGTTTTCAAGATAGCAGATACATATGTGCACTTTTTCCATTACAATGTAACATTGAGTCTAAAATCCAAAAATAGCATTTGAAATATGTCAAAATTAACTATTTGCTATTGATAATTTTATCAAAAACCCAGACAGAAGAGTTACTCCCAGAGCAGACCCTACTGTCTCAAGTATCAAAAGTGAAGCTGTCTCCATAACTAAAGCCACCAGCTCAACACCATCCATTATTATAAAGCTACAGATCATCGTCGTGAAAATCTGTGCCACGTCTCACACTAAAAATTGTGCAGACAACAAAAATCAAAACCAAATTCTCATCAAAATAAACAACTCAGAGGCTTTCATGCTGACTGAATGACCACAGTTAATTAATTTCATTTAAGTTTCTATTTTAATTCTCACAAAGCCACTGCAGACAATCCAGACAGCAGCAGTACTGTGTGAATCTAAGACTCTGACATGGATATCTGGACATCACCTTCTGGGATGTGCACAGTGCCTTGCCCACTGGTGAGTCATAGAATCATAAAAGCATAGAATTGTCTAGGTTGGAAGGGACCTTTAAGATCATCTAGTCCAACCATCATCTAACTGAGCCACATGGATGTTACTCCAAACCAGCATTTTCACTCTCTGTACTTTGTCATTCAAGACGAAAGTATTTATGAAGCTTGTATCATCTATTTAGGTTACAAATCTCAGAGGCAAAGATCACCTTTCACTTTCATAATACCTTGTATAAGAGGGCACACAGGCTGACTGATCCTATAAGCCCCACTCACACACAGATGAAGAGTGAAGAAGAGTAGAAATAGTATTTAGACAAAGTGGGCACAGTGGCACACATGAAGTAGTCAGAGGAAGGGGAAGCTCTGACCCAGAGAAACAGAGAAGAGAGTGTTAGATGTACCTGAAGTATTCATGCCTCGCAAAAAGTAAGAATTGCCCTGATAAACCTGAAAGCTTAATTACCCAGTCTTACAAACTTGAATATAGTCACTTCAGTTTCACTGCCCTTACTCATGTAAATTCTGGTAGTACCAGAAAATCAGTACCTTATGGTAGGGTTTAACTTTTGCATATAGTTGCAACCCAGATAAGATCTGCAAAAGTATGGAAAGAAGACAGTCATTCAGCTGCCTTGCTGCACCAGAAAAAATTACTACTCACGAGATAATCATTTTGGTATTACTCATCACTATTTCCACGTTGTGAGGGGAAATAATTAAAATTGTTCTGGAAAAAGACTTCTTTTGGACATTTTATTCCAGTCTTAGCAAGGAGAAGCACCATGAAATTTGAGTGTGGCTTTCCAGATCCAGCATTACAAGAGTCTTGCCAGTGTTCTACAGAGAGCTCTTACTGCTACTCCAGATTTTATGTACTGTCATCTATTTGAAAAAAAAAAAAGTAATTTTAGTCCACCACTAGGATCATCCATCATTACCATGTATTATGCAAGTCACTACTAACACAAACCTGAGAGCACAAAAAATTACACTGTTATATTCTCCACAAAGAGAATGTACACAACTCTCTCACAAATGTCTCAGCAACCAATCTTCTCCCATGGTTTCTGCATATGCACGGTATGAACTTCCACACCTGAGAATTAAAACCAGAAGTTCTGGCCACTGAATGCAGTGTTAACTCTCCCCAAAGAGTAGTAACAGTTGCCTTATATTGCAGAAGCTAAATTCTGTGCACCACAGCCTCAGTTCGGCAATCTGTTTATTTTTATTTTATGAGCAATATCACTGGAGACAAAAAGAGCTTCTTGGAGAATTAAATGTAGCATAGCTCAAATGCTCAATATTTTGCATAATTAGCAGCTACTAAGCACCAGGAACTATATACATATCATGAACTGTAGGAGAATATCAATCTCCTCTCCAAGAGATCACATGGGCAATTCAAACCCTGAGACTTTCCAACCACCTTTATTTTGAAAACCTCTCTCTGAAAGTCATAAAACATTTTATTCCAATTCATTGACAAGATTTTCACCCACAAAGCTTTTGTAAGGCATGATCTCTTTGTTTTAGTGATTAGACTTCGTTTAGGATTAAACTCAGTATTACATACAGCTCCACTGTTATGCATAGATTATTCACAGTCCAAGACTACAGTCCAGGAGATTACAACAGAAAAATATATTGCCAGAGTTCTCCATTGTATATCTCTCTTATATATCTCTTTATTTTATAACTGCCTTTGGATGGGCTCTGCAGGGAAATATGTTGTATTTACACTTAATATTGTACTCATTCACAAGTGAATATCACAATATATAAAACAGTAACTTCTACGAATTTCTTGCTGAGTCACAATCAGTTTTCAAGGAAGTTGAAAAATACTTGATTGACATAAGTTTGGGGAAATGAGCTGCCAACAGAGCAGGGAAAGTGATCTGTGCCATCATAGTCCCATCATATTGGCGTTCATGCTGAAAATCTGTGCCAGAGTTGTATGGAAGAATAAAGACATTGAGTTACATTGAACAGAAGAAGTTACATTGAACAGTATCATTTTACCAAGCTTACTGGGTCACTCTAACATCAGCGTTGATAAAGATGTACATAATAATAAAAGTGATTTTCTAGAGAAAGTAGACTCTATCAACCTGTCCTGTACAAGACTGATGAAAGGCATTTGTTGGGATGCCGCAGGCAAACCTATTAAAAAAGTTGCAGAAAATGGGGTGAATAAAGAAACTGCAAGGTAAATAGGGGAGCAGAGAACCTTTATGGCAGGAGTTGTAGAAATAGGCTGAAATTCAAATTACATGAATTACCACACTGTGTACTTATGTATGTTGCTGTATGCTAGAAGTTTCTTAGCTGAATACAACAGAAAAAGCAGGGACGGCAGCTTAGGATTCTCATCAGTAAAGTCAGAGAGGACCAGAAGTTAAAACTTTTTCAAGGCTTTGATGAAGTTAAAGGGGTTACAGAAGGTGGCTTCCTACAATTACAGGAGCCAGCTCTCTGACCCAAGAGTCTTTTCCAGAAATTGCATTTTACTTCACATAGCAAGTTACCATTAAAGCTTAAATGCTTCCCCAAAAGTAAAAGAGACCTTGGGCTGGGGGGGCTTCTAAAATGTTACACCTGTAACGTAATGTTTGTAATTGTTACAGTCATTGAACAAAAAAGCCCACTTCTGGGCACACACAAAACAGTCAGACTAGCTCAGTGGTCCATCTGCAGGAATCTTGTGATGAAGCCATAACAAGGTACAGATAGCACTGAGTAGCACAAGAGCATCACTGATTATTTCAGCTATGGCACTGCAAATATGCTCCTTACAGAACTTAGTCGCCAAGTCTTCAGATCTGCGTAACATTCTTGGAACAAGAAATTTTCATATATGCAGCTCTTCTTGGGGAAGAAGAGCTTCCTTCTTAGACCTTTGTAGCAATGCAGAGCAAACCAACTGTGCTATATTTAGCTGCCAGACACAGGTTATAACCACCCCAAGGCAGTTTTAGACTTTCTGAGTGCATTGACCCTGCGGAAATGTAAAGTCAAACCGGTGCTCTGGTTTTTCCAGTCAAGCTGGATAGTTCTACTCCTGCACTTAAACATTTTGCTAAGTCAGGCTTCAATGGAGGCCAGGATTGCAAACGCATAACAACCCATGCACTGGGTCAAATCAAGCCACCAAACCAACAACAGTCTCTGAGAATGGTCAGCACTGGACAGTAGGTACAAGACCAGGGCAAGCATATATGTTTCCTGCTGCATCCATTCCCCACTGCAGGCTTTAGAGATCTCCAAAACAAGCAGAAGCGATTTTTGAGTTATTAATCCTCCAAAGGTCTCCCTTTTACTTATTTTTGCAGTGTCCTGGTGAACTCATGTTAACGTGCTCCATGGAACACTACCTCCTTTTTATATATATATAGCTGTAAAGCAAGGTACAGTCTGACACATTCTGTAATTTGCAGTCATGTTTTTCACAGAAATTGCCATATATCAGGTACAGATTACTCAGAAAACTTTCATTAAAAATAAAGCAAAGCCATTTTTAAGTCCTCAAGGTAGATAAAATCATAATTTTAAATTCAGTGTGAATCAGCAAACCCCTGAATCTACGGTAGGTCTGAGACACCGTCGCTGGTAGCCTTTAAGGCAATTTAACAGTCAGCACAGTCAACTTACCTTACAGAGAGATCTGTTCTGAAATGGGAGTTTGCCTTGAGTATTGTAAAAGAAAAGTGGCCTTGATACACCAGTTATGTGCATCTTGTCCAGTGATGTATTTTTTTTTCTCCTACAGAAACTGAGAATGCTGCTTCTTAGGTCCAAATAAGGATAATCTGATTTCAGGGAGACCTTAGGAAAGGAGTGCCCCCAAGAGTTAGCATTAAAATGAGAAAGAAAGTTGTAAGTAATTTTGCTAGTGACAAGAACTGTGGTAAGTTTATAGAAGCATGCATTGTTGACCCATTTCAGCATCAATTTTTAAAAAAATGTGCAATGAATGCTGAAAAATGCTGAAAAAGTGCTATTTCCAGTAAAAGTCTGAGTGCTGGGTTATGCTTAATATTTCATGTTTAAGGAGTTTCTTGCTTTTAATTGCTTCTTAAGTTTTAATTGCTCTCACAACTTCCAGTAGAGAGGTACACATATTTGCAGACACAGTTCTTCCCGTAAAAGTTCTAGTGAAATAGGTTTGCATTAACTGGAGTTTTTATATTACACTTTATGAAAACAGCCCAAAGAAATGCACTTTGTCATTAAAAAGAAAAATTAAAGAAGTTACTCCCCATTTGGTATTTTAATGTCAATCATGATGTATGCAGAAATATTTTTAAATGATTCAGTCACTCTTACCACATTTAAAATGTGATTGTCTCAAAACACCACAAGCCAGCTAAGGAATATACATTTGGAAGTTTACAGAGGATAACTAAGAGCAACTCTATGCACAGTTCCCATGTTTTTTTTCCTCCAGAGTGGCATCTTCCTCTGTGAATTGGCAGATAATTCTTCCAGCCAAGGAGGCAGCTAGGAGCCTGCTCCCCCTTGGTGACACTGCAACAACCTCTGTGGTGGCACAGGAATCCTCGTGGCAAAGCAGGAACTCCCTCTGCAGCCAGACATCTTGGGGGAGGCAGAAGCCACAGCATTAAAGACATCAGGCCATCTCAGAACTTGGGACACAGAAATCTCAAGCTGATTTCCCCTATATCCGACTAGAAAAAAAGTTTACCCTATTTCTGCTTAGTTATCAGTCATGTTATCAGATGAAGAAAGTGAAAATATAACATTTAAATAGTAACCTTACCTATGTTTGCAGCAAATAAGAACTATTCCTCAATTTCTTATGCATGCCAGTAACTTTAATTGAGTTTTTCTTTGTTGCATAAGGTACTTGCTATAAAATGTAAGGAAATTTTATGTAGGTTCAAGTAACTAGACTATACTACGAACCAAGTAATTTCACTGGTATCCTTGGAAGACTAGTGAAGATGCTACGAACGTGTACAGAAATAGAATAAATATACTCTACTTGTCAAGGATTTATAAGTGAGCTCTACTGAAAAGACTAATTCTGAGAAAATGAAACAGCTGCAAGAGGATCTATCCTATTTAAGATGACTTGGTTTAGTGATTGTCTATGCTATTGTTGAAAGGTAGACTGCAGACACTTCCATCTGAGATTGTTACACAACTGAAATGTATAGAGCATGAAGCAGTACAGAAGTCTCTGAATTTTTACGTACAGCAGAATACACATGATTGACTGCCATTCACTTTACTTTGCTGTTGCTGACAGTAATATCAGGTAAGCATTTCATTCATATGCTTCCTCGTATGACTAGGATCTCCATGAAAAGAAGCATAACTACAACAGATCAAGTAGCAGCCCTACTAGTCTGATTTAAAACCTTGCTTGGCTTCTTTTGACTGATATGGACCCAGATGCAAACCAAGTCAGAAACCATATTTATTTTAAGACAACTTGCTAAAATCTTCACCTTAGTGCTTCCACTTTAAAGGGAGTGATCTTCCATTTCCATATGTACTCACTGAACACAGCTGCAAGCATTAAATACAGACAGCTAAGCCAAACCTGCAACAACACAAATGATGTTATGGATAATAGTAAGAAGAGTAAATAATCACTGGTTTTATTTTTCACCCTGAATTTTGATCTAACAATGCAACCTCTACCAAAGATTCAAAATACATCATTGCAAAAAGTAAAAAAATCAAGTCAGTTACCAGATGAGGAGGAAGACCAGCAGCAAGCACTGCAATGACATTTGTGGAGCCACTGGGCCTTTGTAGATCTGGTCCAGTTGTCCAAGGCCACCCACTTGTCCTTTACAATAGTAGGACAACTGAGGTGTTTAGATACCTGGTCAGGCCCTGTAGTACAAGGCTTGTTGTGCCTCAGCAAGAACTATGAGATCTTGGTCCTACACCCAACCTCAAAAGCATACATCTTTGGCCTGTGGTTAGGGGTAGTCGGTGCAGCCAGCTGCTGTGAAGCATATATCCAAGCTCCCAGTGCGTGTTTTACAGCTGATGTTGCTGTAATCACTAGCCCTCGAGCTTTAGTAATTTAAAATTGGTTTAAAACTACTGTGGGTATCTCTATGTGATAACGTGCCATTGGACCACCTGGCCGCAGCGTGAAGTTATCAAAGTTAGCGTTGCCAGACAGAAATTTTCCAGCTGGACCCTCCCAGCACTAGAAGTAAAGCCCTTTGAAGAAGCAGTAGATCAGGTGGACATTTTTATCAAAATATAACCAGAATCTGAGATTGACTATAGTAAGTTCTGATTGACTTGCAACATTTTTCCAGAATTTTATCTTTGAAATATTTCTCTTGTTGAAGTGACATTTCTAAATAAGCAGGAAATCCAGTTCCCACTAATTTCCCATCAGCATACATGTCAGTTGCCAAGCAAATTTCTGACCAGACAAGCTACAAAAGTTTGGAAGGAGTTTAGAGAGGATGCACAGAAGACTATCCCGCTTTCTGCTTAATCCTGTGACAGGCAGCAGTGAAAGTTCTGTTTAATTTCACACGTGTGCCATGATTTTTTCCTGTCTATGGCATACGTGCTGGTAGCAGAAAAGAAGATGTGCCTACTGTTGTCAGACACTCATCAGTTTTGATAATGCTTGGAACAGACAAATAGAACTGTTTTCCTCCAGAGGGAGAAAGAATGTAACTGGTCATCAAAGAATGAATGAAGAGACTTGGCAGCTAGTAGACACAGGAACTGTGTCTAAACTGTGAACTGTGACTAACAAGCACCCAGAGTTCCACACATTTAAATGTATTCTGCTTTGATCTCATTCTCAGCCATGGCAACATCTCTACAACTGGTCAAAAAGGGGGAAAAAAACCCAAAACAACAAAAACTGCAGGGGAGATAGCAGAAGATGTCTCACCCAACCTGCAGACAAACATAGAAGTATGCATACAAACATACAAAAAGATTGCCCATCATCCAAACAGGGCAGACTATTCTCTTCAGGGATCCTGTGCTAAAAGAACAAGTGAAAAATAAAAATCCTGTGAGGGAGAAAGTGGCAGATCAGCAAAAGGCAGCAGTGGGCAGCACCGACATCTCCAAGTGATGCAAGTCTGGTGTGTTGCACCTAAGTTTTGCCACTACCTGCTTCAGTCATCAAGAAATGTTGGGTATTTATCAGAGAGAGCTGGGAAGAAGGCGTTTGTAGAAGCAGCATTGCACATTCCAACTACTAGCTACAGCTCATATAGCTAAGGGCTGTATGGGAGAGATGTTGCCAGCTGTTTTTGTCCCTTACAGCCCATTAATCAGAAAAGGAGTTATCAGGGCCCAATCATCTATTTCTATTGAATTAAAAATGAAATATAGAGAAATTTTCAGAAAATTTGAAAATTTGAATAGCCTCTTCCTCATTGCTATCACCCTATCTGAAAAAGGCCAAATGTTCATCTCACTGGTGTCAGCGGAATCTTTCCAAGAGTAAGATTTGCATCCTAACATACGGAGTGGTGACTTCTGAATTTGGCCATTTTTACCAGACTACGTGTATGAATTGAGCATTTCTGCACTGGGGCTGGAAGTGCAAAAAGCTACAAAGTTTTTACTGCTGTATCATTGAACACTGCTTTGTATTTTAAGCTCTTTTGTTGCATTTTGGAATAAAATGCTGTTCTTCCTTCAATTACAAGAAGTGATACAGAAAAAATCCTGAGTACTTTTGGTAAGGACCTTAGAATAACCATGTTTATCTTCTTCTGGTGTTCAGTTAGAAAGTTAGCTCTGTTAAATGTTGTATCCACAATCACAGTTAACCTGATCTCTCTCCTAGAAGTTTCTGAAGCACACAAAAATTTATTGCTGCTCTTCACCACTCAGATATTCCTACATCTGCCTGATGGCAGTATCTTGTAGGAGTCGCTCTCCAGTCCAGACTCAAAGATGATCATATATGTCTAATATCCATTTTACAGCATGAGTAATACAAACTGAAACACCTTGCAACTGTGAGCAAGTTGCCTCCATTTTCCTTCATCTTGTTCCACTGGATCCTGTGCAGCTATACCTCTCATGAGTTCCCAAATACAACCAAGGTATGTTGAAACAATTCTTCACTCAATTGCTGTTTAATAGACTATATGCCAAAACCCGAATATGTATTTTAAAAAACCAAAACCAATTCGTAAACATACACATATTTCAGGCTTGGATAGGTAAACTGCATTATGTATTGACACCAGAGGATAAGCGTGAGCATGGTAGTTAAGGGTCATCCTTTCACAGGCAACCATCTGCATTAACTATACAGAAAACCAATGTTCTCTGATAAGACTTTACACGCAAGCTACAGAAGTACAGAGCCATTTTCAGTTTTAAGCTATCTGCAGCCTATTTGCAACCAAATGAAAAATAACAATAAATTGAACATGAAAGGGTGGCCTTAAAGGAGTAACTTTCAGCACAGCAAATTTTTCAAATCTAAGGCAAGGCCACAGATGTCTTCTAGCTCTAAGGGGAAAAATAATCCTTGATCTAAAAATAGCCTCTTGTATAAATCTGGTGGAACCCATGAAAACGATTCCCTTCTTTGAAGATGATTCATTACTGAACTCTTTGAACTGTATGGATGGTCCCTAAGCCACTAAAATGCCAGAGGGCCAAAATAGATCTGTATGTGCATCGGCTGCTCTAATTAATGCGTATCTGCAAACAGACAACAAAGGAACCTTCTGAGTCGATAGGGTAGGAAAGAAACAAACACATGTAAGCCAAAATTCTAAAACTGTTGGTTTGAAGTGTCTTTTAAAAGATTTTCTCACTACCTGCTAGTTTTTCTTCCTGAACTCTATAAGCATGTGCTGGGACAAAAGGGTAGATATTAGAACAAAACCCAGTCAAAACACAATGAAATACAAGACTTTATTGCACATACATTCATGAGGGCCCAAACCCCACGAGCTGTGAACAGATCTAATTCAGTGCAGGATCCTACCGGAGTTCATGCAATATTCTCACACTTGCTGGTCAAGTGTAACTGATCAGTCCCATTAGCTTTTATGTTATTGATAATTTGTCAAAGCTCTCTTCAGGACAAGAAGACTCTCCCAGCAAACTAATTTATTTTTTTTTTCCCTTTAAAGAATATAGAGCTTGCACTCTGTTATGGTTTGAGAAAACCCATAACAATTTATTGTTGTTTAGACAATTATTCTATCCGATAGACATCTACCCGGTGTCCCCCCCCCACCCAGAAAGGGGAATTGGGGAACACAATGAAACACAAGGGTTGAAAAATAAATAGATTTAATAGACTAAGACTAAATAATTAACAATAATACTAAAGAACCAGTATTAATCCCAATACTGATATAAGATACAGGAATGGTACCCAGCCAATTCTATCAGCAGGAAGCTGTGCACTCCCAGCAGGGACAGCAAATGTTGGGGACTGCCAGCGCAATGGCTTCAGGAGGAAGGGAAGGCCTCAGGGGTCCAGCACCGAGGGAAGGAGTTGTCTGGCCCCGCCGCCATCAAGGGAGAGAGAGCTACGCAGCAAACATTCTAATTTATATTGAATGAGATGTTCATGGTATGAAATAATCCTGTTGCCCAGCCTGGGTCAAATTCCTAGGCCTTGCTCCTCCTTGTCCCTGCGGCTGGCAAGGCTCAAAAACACTAAGACCTTGAATCCCACAGAGCCTGGCTGGCTATAAAGTAAATATTTTCAGAAATTCAGACACTACAGTCTTCTAGAAGTGCAATTTTCCCCAGCATTAGAAGAAAAGTTAGTCCTGTGTCTCTCAACACAGGACACACTCACAAACAGACTGTTAGTAGTCTTCAATTTGCCTAGACAAATATTAGATTCTTCTCTCTTGCTCTCAAATATTAAATTACATAGATTTAGAAGGGGTCCTCTGCTGTTGTAGTGGGATGGGAAATAAAACCATGGAAAAGCATGGACTATTAGGTGACTTTAGGCAGCAGTGGATAGAATACTACAACTTTGTAACACAGAACACCATTATGCACTTCTTGTTGCAGTGAAACTGATGCATGATTGAATTGTTTTAGAAGCTCATTAAGGCTACCACAAATGAACTCAAGAAACAACATGTTCAAGACAACTGCTACAATCCACAAGATTTCTTACCACTGAGTTGCAAGCTACATTTTTCTTCTGTAGCTCTAAGATCTGGACAGATATCACTACATTCATATATCACATCTCTTCAAGACTTTCAAGTGTCACCAGCTTCCTGTGCCACCAAAAAATATTTTTCCCCGCAAACACCTCTTACCCACATGCCCCTTCAGACACATTGCCTTTGGCTTAAGTCTCTTTCCTGGTCTCCTCCAGCCTATAGCAGATGTTCCTGCCACAAGCACCTAACTAAGGCTAGATTGATTACTTTCTTTTCACTTGAGCAATGATGTCTCACTCTGTTTAGCTGATCTCAGACCTTCACTTCATCTGTCCCTTCTCTAACCATCCACTACACCCTCATAGTACTCTAGTTGACCTTTCTTATGTCTGCAAAAACCTCCAGAACAAAGACAGCCAAAGATTTCCCAGGTTTCCATCAGCAAACTGCGGCTGCTTTCCAGAGCTCCGTGGGGACAGCAGCACAGCCCAGCAGCTAAGCCCATTGCAACACACTCACAGCCCACCCTACCATGCCCGCGAGAACGTACAAAATCAGAACTTTTGAAATGTCTTACTATTCTTGCCTCCCTCCTCACCTATTCTACGAGTCGCACAACTGCCTGGCACATAAACACAGCTCTAACCATTTAACACATGTGAATGGTTTTATTCTGAAATGGAACATAGCACCCTGAAAGCTTGTGTTAAAAGTAACAGGGGATAGGACAAGAGGAAACAGCCTCAAATTGCACCAAGGAAGGTTTAGATTGGACATTAGGAAAAATCTCTTCATTTAGAGGGTTGCCAAGCATTGGAAGAGGCTGCCCAGGGAAGTGATTGATTCCTGGAGGTATTTAAAAGATGTGTTGATGTGGTGCTTAGTGACATTATTTTGTGGTGGACCCAATTGGCAGTGTCATGTTAACCTTTGGACTTAATGATTTTAAACGCCTTGTCCAATCTATACGGTTCTATGATTCTATTTCCCAATATAGTTAAACAGCTGTTTAGGAACCGGCTTGCTTTGTGACAGGAGGAAGTAGTGATTCATGAGGACAGGACTCTGGAATGGATGGATTTCAGGAAAGTGGCCTCAGAGCTAGAGGAAGAGAAACCCACAACATCCAGCAGTCCAGGAGGGAGGGGACTCATGGATAATCTCTTCAGACTCTCTCAAAACAGGTATGAACTTGGGTGTCTCACGTCCACCTCATGCTAGCCACCACCACATTACCACCTACCCAGGGGTCTCTGAGTTTCAAAAGAAATTTGATTCACTTTGGAAATGAACACAACAGAAGTTAAAGCCTTATTTTCACCCTCCTTTTCTGAAAGAGATTTCTTGCATTTCTGTCTAGCAGATGGCTTAATAAGTTGCATTTCATAAATTGACACAATTATTAAACATAACTGCAGGAGAACAATGATCATTGACAATATTCAAGTTTACAGTGCCTTCAGGCATCCTTCCAAATTTGCAACAGGAGAAGAAGAAAGCCTCTTTTGCTGTCCCTATGGCAAAATGGCTGACCTAAGAGCAAAGGGAAACTAGAGTGCTGGTAGCAGCTCCAAAGCTAACTTCAGAGACCTTGCGCCCAATTCCACATCGGATTAAGCTGATTTTTTATAGCACTAAAAAGTACACCACTGGTAAGTATATCACTGTTTTGATTAAAACATGCATAAAACGAGCAAGGAATTGGACACCGCCCTTCCAAATATAAACAAATCAATTGTAATTAAATCTAACGGGTTACAGCTCTACATGCAAACTGGCTATGAGCACAGTTTGTCCTAGGCTTATAAATAGCTGTTGAATAGCTTGTTTTCCAATAGATGCCTTGCTTCAAAACTCCATTCCCCCCATTTCGGCTCATTGCCTTACCTCACAGTGGACATTACTGACCCTACTAATGCAGAGTCTTTCAGCTAACTGTTTTTTCTTTGGATTTCTTATTTATACATAATTCCATAATATCTATATCCACGCTCACACTTGGCCACATTCTCTGGGCTGTGTGCTGCAGCCCAGATCTTTATAGTATCTGCTCCACAGACATCTGCAACCAACATTGGTTCAGTTTTCTCATCCTTTTAGGAAGCAAGCTGCCTCCTCAGATTCAATATGAATCCAGGGCAAGAGATCAATTAAATCTACATCCAAATTAGTTCTGTATTTTCAAAGTGAGTAACTCACATTATTAAAAGCTTAATATTGAGATTGATTCATTTAGCTGAGGGGCTTCTCAGCATAAATCTAAGCCTTACCCTTTCTATATTCAAGATATGAAACATTTGCTACTGGATGGCCAAATCAGTGGGTGAAGATATACAGAGATTTTTTTTTAAAATTTAAACAATTCTCCAGAGTAACCCTCTATTCACAGAGTCAGAGGTAATCCAAAGGAACAGAATGTCTCTAATACATTATGTTCTTTTAT
The DNA here is from genome assembly GCF_001431845.1 of Calidris pugnax. Lineage (NCBI taxonomy): Eukaryota > Metazoa > Chordata > Aves > Charadriiformes > Scolopacidae > Calidris > Calidris pugnax. The sequence goes on along the minus strand of NW_015094508.1, from coordinate 4,218,312 downwards.
AGCTGACAATACAGGTGAGAAAGACATTTATAAATAATTGGATGCTGAAGGCTGGGGCAGTGGTTGACACAAATGGTTGACCTGCAAGGAAAAAATAGAGCTCCTGAGCAAATGGACTAATGATCCTCTCAAGCGAAGAAAGTTACCTGCACTAGACACAACCTCTCACCATGCCATCTTATTCAAAATTAATAGTATATCTCCAGGCAGAACTTCTTCCTCACGCAAACGGAAAGGTGACTCAAGCTTCACAAGCCAAAAGCACCAGTGTTTTGGCAGAGTATGGGAGTTCCTACAGAATGAGCTCGTCATACTTTATGGTCTGTGAGAATTTCCCCAAAGAAGATGCCCCCAGAGAAACAAGGGGACAGTCAGCTGTTGCTGACTTGCAAGACTGGTGACTTACTGGGCTAAAAATGCACCTACTAAACTGGGTCAGAGGGAGACACTACTACACAAGGGATCATCAGGTGGCAGTAAATTCATGCCCTCAACCACAAAACAATGCACTTCAAGCACACATGCTACGTTCCACAATGCTCTGTACAGATGCTTTGCATCTGTAAAGGTGACTGTTGATTTTCTGAAGCCATAATCCTGCTACCATTTACTTATTTTGAAGTCAAAGAAATACTGGGTTTGGTTGCCATGACAACACTCCCCCAAAAGAGTTAAACTTTGCTATACCATAAAACACACCCTATGTACCACACAGGTACATACAACCTTCACTGAAGACAATTTTAGAAAAGTTACATGTGCATGAAGACAATTCTACACATTTCACATACATCATGCATTTTTCATTTTGGGCTACACTGAAAAGCCTTGTAACTGAGACAGATTTGAACCTTTAAAAAAAATAAGAGGAGTGACCAGCAGCCACACAGGAAACACAGGCAGAGAATGATCTACATGGAAAGTAAAATATCCTGAGATCTGGCAGCAGTGCAGGTGGTGCAAGAGTACAATTTAACCCAAAGCACAGTTTCTTTTCCATCTCTGGCTCCCCTTCACACCACTACTTACACTTTCACCAAATCTTGCTTTCCTGGACTTGAATTTTCAAGCAACAACACTTTTGAGGTAGTACACAGACAATCCAAAATGAGAATGCAGTAGTCACACAAATAGCATGGCTGCCTTTTACTATGAAGATTTTAATTAAAAAACCAACAACCACAATAAAAACCACCCCACCCCCAACTTCACTTCTTTTTTGTGTATAGGACTGAGGCTTATGAATGTCCCCAGCTCTGGTTGCATTAACCTGACAACTTTACCCATTAGCACACAACATTTCAGAAATCACTAGGATCTAGCAACAATAATCCTTTTAACTTCTAAAGATTTTAGGTATCATTACACCAAATTCAGGACTACTATACAGAACATTACCAAGTTATTGAAAACACACACTTGCGTTACTTCTTATTTCAGGAATGCCTACACTGTAAGATCCAGCCTGGTACAACTACCTGATCTAGGAACCTATGGACATATAAGAGGTACAACCAACCTGTCTCGAATAACAAACCCCTGGAGAAGTTGAAGGACTCTGACCAGGAACAGGAAACATTTTTGTGAGTCAGGTGCTTAAATGCACATTACAGCAAATAGATCAAGCTTGTCATCTCGATGTGATAGATGTCAAAGACTCGGAGGGGCACTTAAGCCAGCTGAAAGGATATATCTACAAGAGATGTTTGGTGGCCTTACCTCTGTCTTAGACTACCTGCAGAGCAGGTGTGATGTTTAGTTTCACACCCTAAACCTGCTCAATTACTTTGCTTAGTCTTAACCACTACATAAAGTATGATAGACAACTGGATTATTCATCACCTGGAAGAGAGGAATGGGAAACTATGTGCCCATTTTCTGTATCACACACTAGTCATCATTAAGAACTCTCAGCTGCCGGAATTCAAACCTGTCTCCCACCTCCCAAGAGCATGCACTATTCCCCAGGGTATATGGCACAACCTCTCAGCTTGCATTATGTCTTTCAGCCATGTGGTCAGTTTTATTTGAAATCCCTCTGCTCTGCATTCCGCACAATCATGGAGTGTTAGAAATTGTCAAAAGTTCCACATCAAGCTCCTCAGAAGGTAAGACCTCAGAGACTCATCTTGTGCATAGCAAATGGTACAAAGTAGGAAACAGATGTTACTAATGTTCAGTTTACCTCCAACTATCTGGTATTTATACTGAATGCAGATATTCCAAAATAACTTAGAGGTGCACGTTGAGACGCCTGTTGACTCTCAATACTGAAACAGTTGAGGCTTGTTGGTGTCTTACAAGCTTCCAATGCTTCTCTTTTCCTGTACAAATTTAGTGGGAGGTGGAGGGGGGGGGGAACACAACACAACATGAAGATGTATCTTATGTTTAATGACATAAATGCCTATCACTCAGAACAGTTTTGGAAGTCCAGAATGTTGTGTGACTCAATACCAAGTGAGTTTAACCTACCAGGCTGCTCTGTTTCCTTTGCCAAGTGGTTTATTATTTTCTGAACAAAAGTTTTTCTCCATTCTACAACACTTCTCCTGTCAAGCATTGCTTAGGAGCACAACTACAGTGCTTGTTGAAGTTTACTTGCACCATTTGAAGGAGGAATAGAAAGGTCAGATACAGAGGAGAAAATCTTTGCAAAAGCCATTTTAGTATGTTTATTTAAGAAGTCTGGGCTTAGTCCAAGAAAACCATTTTTCTACTAGCAATTTTCTTTATGGTAAGTTACTCAGGCCAGCACCTCTCAGAGAACAGCTAGCCTAAATTAAAAAGGCTCTGCACTGTAACATAGTTCAACAGTTTTTGGCCTGCCCAAATTTTTTTCATGGAATAGAATAGTAGGGGTTGGAAGGGACCTTCGGACATCACCCGGTCCAATGCCCCTGCCAAAGCAAGTTCACCTAGAGCAGGCTGGACAAGAACACATCCAGGTGGGTTTTGACTATTTCCAGAGAAGGAGACTTCACAACTTCTTTGAAACTTTGTCTGTCACCATTGCAGCCCCAAAGTATGCTCAAGAAGACTCTGATGTCTTAGGTGTCTTATTGGGTTGTGAAATGGAACTTCATCACAATAAGCTACAGAGTTGAGAGGTTTCTTTTCCAAGTTACCCTAAATCTGGTATGTTCCACGTTCTACAGAACGTTCTAGCAGCCAGTTGAATAGTAGTACACTTCAAGCAAAACGAGAAGTGCAAGAAGGACAGTGACTTTTTTTACACATGGTACTGCTTTAAAGAGAAGAACTGTATTTGAAATCAAGTCAATGTGTGGTGTTACATTTCTCCAGGACCCATGGACCTGATGCAATTCTCTCAGTACCTGGATTTCTCAATGTTTTCCATAGGACCTTGAATTGGTGTTTAGCAGCATCTTTTTCCTTACTCCACCAGATATAAAAAAAAAATCATAAAAGCTAGGACTTTGAATTATTGGGGTGCATCCTTCTCCTCAATGCTTCCATCTTGGAACACAGACTAACACTGGTAAGCTATACTGTCCCATTGTATTTCTTCTTATTTCTGAGCTTTGCTTCTAATAATTATTTTGCTATAGAAAAACCTGAAAACTGTCAAAAACTGTTCCAGTGTGACTGACTTCCAAGAGAGGTTCATAAACAAGTTTTTCTCTTCCACACAGAACACAGCATAAGAACCAAACCATTACACCTGCTGTTCTTGTCATTTCAAGAAGAAAAATGATACAAAGTAATCAATAGAAGACTGCAGCGGGTTGGGGTTTTTTGTCTTCTTTTTTCTTTTTTTCTTTTCTTTTCACACTGAGCTATGTGTTAGCAGCCTTAAAACTTGTTTATTTTCATAGTTTTTCAGTTTGGCTAATGTTTAAGCATCAAGATGTTCAAGAAACAGCACATCTATGCATGCACTTTTGCATAGGATTTGTACTTGGTCAAAATCAAAAGATATATTTGTAAACATAAACAAGGTAAACTTTTATAATCTTTTCAAATCCTCCGGGAAGTGCTCAAGCAGCTGTTTACTTCTTGCTAAACAGCCGGTGCTATTGCACTTCAGAACAGGCAATAGTTGAGCAATGGGTCAAGCAGCCATTATACACTCAATATTGTCTCATGCTGAGTGTTACGCTTCAGTGACGTAAGCTAAATGCCTTGTATCTTTATATGAAGCTGATGCAGGGTTTGAGATATTGATACCGTTTGCTATTGTGATACTGTCTGGTTTTATTAAGAAGGGAACGTGGGCAAGGAATGTCTGGTTTCTACTTGAGCGTTGCTGACCAAGTACCTTGTCACACACTGTATGTCTGGGCAACACAAACTGTGGGTCCTATTCCAGATTAGAGTGCAGATGCGTCTTATAATACTTAACAAGCCCACTTGAGACCTTTGTCAGGTAACCTGTAGATATTTGTTGCCAAGCTTTTGAGATCCACAAAGAAACACACACACGATAGAACTGCTGAATAACCATAACTCATAACCAGAGTGAGCCGGATGCGACCAACATATCTGAATGGTCTGAACAATTCAGAACTTTTCATTAAGGAAAAGAGAAGAGAAGAAAATGAAGAATTGTTTCTATAACACTGACCTCACCCCAATGAATATAGATTAGATGGACTTAAGTAAGGTTTGGCTAAGCCATACATTTTAAGTGACTTGGGATCGAGTTTGGGTTTTTCATTTGAATTATATTGGGTTAAAATCATTACAGGCTGATTTCTTTTAATGCCAGTTTAATATTATGCTATAGATGAGTTTAAAACATTGTATAAAGATAGGGTTAAATGTAAATAATGCAATACTTGATTGTGTAAACAAATAAACAGTTTAGGAGAGAAAATTAAGACAAACAAAGCAGCATGGTTTAAGTGGATTGAATAGTTACACCACTAACAGCCATTTGACCTGTGCATTTGTTTTGTCCCCTAAATACATTTAGATGATATTTCAACACAGCTAACACATGCAACCAAGCACTACTGCAGCTAAAACCATGTAGTCTCACTAGACACTTTTTCCTGTACAAAATAACTGGTATTTTTCTAGATTTTTTAACTTCTATGGAAATAAATATTGTATAACTTACTATTAGACAACCGTATTTCCATATTTTTCCACTTCTTATAGCCATCAGGTATCAACTATTTTGCCTTGATGATAGGTCCATAATAGTCCACCCTTACTTTGGTCAGACAAATACTAAAGTATAATGTTAACCTGCAGGAAATCATGCCAGAAGTAGCAGCAAGAACAGAAGTTCTAGGAAGTTTAAAAAAGACATAAAATATTTTACAGATCTTAGTTCTTATAAGAATGGAAACATTTCTACTATATCTATGGAAACATTTCTACTATATCATTAAGGCAGTTATTAAATAAAAAGCCTCATCATTTCCATTAGGTGCTTGGGACTCTAAAACTCTAAAAAGAACTGAAACTATCCAAAGTAATATTGTAGTGCTAATTATGAAGTTCAAAAACATCTGCAATACATTCACTTTTTTTTTGATATCTCAAAGAATTATGCAAGAATTTCTAATTTGCTCTCCTCTACATTAAAAAATAAGTCATATTTTGTCTTAAGTATTCCACACTGAAATGTAAAAAAAAATATCCCCAAACCCAAGAAATACAACAATTTTTTACTCCAGTCTGCTCAGTCTTTGTGACTATCACTGACTATGCAGGTTCTGCTTCTGAGTGATTAAAACAGTTGATGCAACGACAGACAATTCTGCATGTTTCTCAGCATCTGAACAAACAAACTGACTATGGGTTGTGGTGGTGGGGTTTTTTTAAAAATATAGAATATATTATATTATTTTATAATATTTTTATAATATTATAATATTTTGATTTCTTAATTATATTCTAACAAAAGTTTATGGAATTACTTTGTGACAAGATACCCTGTGGTATCAGTATGACAAAAAAGTAACCCAAAGTGCAGCTGGGATCATAACAGAATCGTAGAATGATTTGGGTTGGAAGGGACCTTAAAGATTATTGAGTTCCAACCCCCTGCCATGGGCAGGGACACCTCCCACCAGACCAGGTTGCTCAAAGCCCCATCCAACCTGGCCTTGAACACCTCCAGGGATGGGACATCCACAAGTTCCCTGGGAAACATGTTCCAGTGTCACAGTGAAGAATTTCTTTCTAATATCTAAGGAGTCCCTCTCCATCTCTCCTGTAGGCCCCCTTTAGGTACTGGAAGGCTGCTGTAAGGCTGCTGGAGCCTTCTCTTCTCCAGGCTGAACAACCCCAGCTCCCTCAGCCTGTCTTCATAGGAGAGGTGCTCCAGCCCTCTGATCATCTTCATGACCCTTCTCTGGACTCAATCTAACAGGTTCATGTCTTTCCTGTACTGAGGACTCCAGAGTTGGACACAGTAGTCCAGGTGGGGTCTCACAGGAGCAGAGAAGAGAAACAGAATCACCTCGCTTGACCTGCTGCCCATAATTCTTTTGATGCAGACCAGGATGCAGTTGGATTTCAGGGCTTCAAGTGCACATTGCCTGCTCATGTTGAGCTTCTCATCCATGAACACTCCCAAGTCCTTCTCCTCAGGGCCTCTCTCAGCCCATTGTCTGCCCAGTCTGTATTTGTGCTTGTGATTGCCCTGTCCCAGGTGTAGGACCTTGCACTTGGCCTTGTTGAACGTCATGATGTTTGCGCAAGCCCACCTCTCAAACCTGTCCAGGTCCCTCTGGATGGCATCCCTTCCCTCCAGCATGTTGGTGTCATTGGCAAACTTGCTGAGGGTTCACTCAACATGACACCATTTGTTTTGGTAATAAGCTTTGGAATAAGGTGAAAGTGGGGCAAAATTTAATTCTTAGCAAACTTCCATGGAAACTAATAAAAAAAATCTATTAAGGAAGAGAAAGAGAGGGAAGGACAGAGAAAGGGAGAAAGGGAGAAAGGGAGAAAGGGAGAAAGGGAGAAAGGGAGAAAGGGAGAAAGAGAGAAAGAGAGAAAGAGAGAAAGGGAGAAAGAAATTCCAGAGCAATCATCTTTTTTAACTGCCAAACTTGAGTGAAGATGTTGATGAGGAGGTTGTAGGAGTGGCTGCCTTAGCCACTGAGAGGGGGACCCAAGCCTTGCAGATTTGGAGTGAGATGACCCTGCAGACACCCAGTATCCCTAGCCCTACACCAGCAAGGAGTATTGGTCCATGTGTGCGAATCACAGGCATTCAGTTCTCAGCTGAACATCCGTGCCCGGCAACAGTTAATTTTAACTAGGTATGGGGGGAAGAAAAAGGGATGAAGGAAACCCAAAAGCAGGTATGAGCTTTTTGCTGCTGAGAATCAAGCGGGGGAGGATCTTATTCCCTCCTATTAACATCTCTCCCAGATGCCCACTCCCTGCCATCAGCCACAAAGCTTGACACAACCCCTTTCCCCCGCTATAGCTGCAACTCCAGGAGCCACCTCAGCTCGGGGCCACCCCGGAGCCACTCCGGGACTGCGGGGCGCAGGGAGCCCGAGGAGCCCGGCGGACGGCGCTGGCCCCCGGGGGGCTCCAGGCGAGGCGTCCCCCGGCGTTTCCCCCTTCTCCCCCCCTCCCCCGCAGTAGTGCCAGCCTGGCCCGGCCCGGCCGCTCGCAGCTGCGGTGAGTCAGTGGGCACCAGGGCAACCGCTCCAGGCAGCTGCATCCCGCCCGCCCGAGCATCATCTCCCTTCCCGGCGGAGGCGGGGGACGCTCTGGCTCCGTCCTCCCTCCGCCGAACCGGGGGCGTGGGTGGGGGGGCACCCACCGGAGAGTGCCCGCGGTTTACCTTGACGCTGGCGTTGCTGGTCTGGGTCTCCGCCTCGATGCCGCAGCAGCGGGGGGTCCTGGCCCGGGCGGAGGCGCCGGGGTCGCTGCGCTCTTTGCGGCGGGGGCCGGCGGAGGGCGGCGGCGGCTGGCGGCTCTGGTAGGCGAGGACGGAGGGGATGGAGTCGGCCGCGTCTGTCTTGATGAAGAGGCCGTGCAGGGTGGCGGCGCCCTGCGAGACGGTGGTGGTCTGGTGGGGGGAGTTGGACTCGTCCGAGTCCCGGCAGTAAATCACGCCGCTCTGCGAGACGTGGATGCTGGGGGCGCAGCCCATCCCTTCCCTCCCCTCCCCGCCCCGCTGCACCGCCGGCGGGCCGGCCCGCTCCGCTCCGCTCCGCTCCTCTCCGCTCCCACCTGCCGCCCGCACGGGATGCGGGGCCGCCGCCCCTGCGCCGCGCACCCCGCGCCGGCACCGGCACCGGCACCACCCCCCCCGTCGGTGGCGCTGCCCCGGCCGCGCCCGCCCATGCGGCGCCTCCCCGGCACCCCCGCCCGTCTCCCCGCGCCGACTCCGGGGACCCCAGACCCGTGGAAGCCCCTTTCCCGCCTCTGCAGCGTCTTACGAAGCGCCTGCCGCCACCGGGTCCTTCAAGCGGGGGGTGGAGGGGCGGAGGAGGAGGAGAGGGAGGGAGGAGGAGGAAGAGGAAGAGGAGGAGGAGAAGCAGCAGCATCGGTGGCGCAGCCCCCTCGCGACCCTGGCAGAGGGTCTGCTTTCGAGCCTTCCGTACGTACAACACGACACCCCCACCCTCACCCCCTGGTTGTTTCAAATACTTTTTTATTTTTTTCCCCTTCTTTTTTTTAAAGTACCTAAAAATATTTGACAGTCAAAATGCGCCTACTTTCCTTAGCCATGGATAAGCAAATCTCGATTGTTTTGGGGGACTGCAGGGAAAATTCAGAGCTAGACAGCACTCACTTCAAGTTTCCAAAAAAAGCTAGGATTGTTCCACAATTTTTAATGCTGTTTTTCAACTAACCCTATATGAAAAGAGAGAAACTGCCGTTTTAAGCTATATGTCTGATAGCTGCCAATCCCCGTTTCCAGTCCTTGGGGAGATAATCAAGCAAAATATTTAATGCTACGGAGATTTACACACCTTCTTAGCTTTCCACAGTGAATAGTCTCATTGACCTGGCTGAAACTGACTACAAGGTGTAAAGCTAAACATACAGGGCTTAAGTCTTTCCAAGATTTTAGTTTAAATCTCTCTGTTTTCAATGGCACATTATAAATCCTTCAAGAATTAGTAATGTCATCCAAGCAGTATATGGTCCCTGCCTAATAAAGCGTTTATCCGATGCCCAGTTACCAATGAACAGTTATGTATACACCCCCTTTTCTCCCTGGAGTGTTACCTGATGTTTGATTGCTGTTTCTCCACCTAGTTTTTAGTGAGTGATGTAAAAATACCAGCAAAGTGAAGTACCATTGGTGCGAGGATTGTGACGCCGAACACCAAAGTGCTCTGAACATGTTATTTTGGGTCCTAATACTCCTAAAGCACTTTCATGGATTAGAGACCAGTTTATTCAAAAGTGATGCTTCACAGCTAAAACACCACAGTTTAGAGAGACTGTTTGAGGTTTTAGCCTCTGTCTCTACTGGTCCAGTCTATGGGTCACTGTAATTATGGCAATACGGACGTTCACTCATCCATCAAGAGCTGGACTGAGATCACCAAACAATTTGATGGACTATAGTTTTCCAGTCGTCCGAGCGAGCCCGGGTTGGCCCTAGTAATGAAAATTTTTTCCCCACTAGCTGTCAATGTCCACAAACCACGTTGCGGCTCTTATGCTGCATGTTTGCATGCTGCCACATTGTTCTGCTGATGGCTCTCTTTGAGGACCACCTTGAAGATAGGCTCAGTGTGAGCAAAATTGAGCAGACTATGCTTCACCACCCAACCATGCAGCCTTGGTTGCTGCTTAGGTTGCAGTTCTGGATGATACCTTCCAGTATTCCAGAGCATAATGCACATAGTTGCGGATGAACATGTCCTAAAACTACATTTAATAACAAAAGAACAACCAGTTGTATGTATTCCTTGCAATATTTTCAAGTTCCTTTTCACGTTTGTTAATGGTTGGGAGTCTACAGTTGGGGATTTGAGTTACCTGCCCCAGACCACACTTGGAGTTTACTGCAGAGACCCACTCAGAACCCATGCATTGATGTAAACCCAAGACGTCTAAGAGCTGTTGGCTGTCAAGTTTGAGACTTCATTCATAGAAATTTACCCACCCGAGGTAACAGCAGCATCTAGAATTTTAATAAAGGATGTGATTGCAATCCTTATTTTGACTTTGCAGACTGAGTTTGGTGAAAATGTCATGTCACACCCTAAACTGTGCTGCCAGCTACTCACAGTCCGTTTTTCTGAATCGGTATCAGTGATAAGCTATTTCATCAGTCACTCAATACCTAGGTTTCCCTAACATCCCAATACTTGTCCTGTTCCTACTGAATTATGTGACAACTTTGCTATTTGGTTTCAGACAGCACTGCCCATTCTCACACGGATTTCCCTTGCTTAGGTATAACATTTAACTTGATGTCAGAGAATAAGTAGCTAAATTCAGCTTTCACATAACTCTTCCTGTGCTGTTGATTTTGGGGTACTGGGGAAGGAGGGCCACTGAAGAGGATGAGCCTGCCCATGCAAAATGCCTGAGTGCCTGAGAGGAATAAAGGCTGCAGGATGGGGAACTACGGGCAGAGCAACTTAATGCTTTGTCTGACAGCAGAGTCACAGAATCACAGGATGGTTGAGATATTGGAAAGGTCATCTGGTCCAATCCCCCTGCTCAAGAAGAGACATCAAGAACCAGTCGCTCAGATTGGGCGTATCTGGGTGGTTTTTGAAGATTTCCAAGGATGGCAACTCCATCACCACTCTGGGCAACCTATTCTAGTGCTCAGTCACCCTCACAGTTCTCTCCTGATATTCAGAGGGAACTTCCCATGTTCCAGCTTGTGCCCATTGCCTCTGAACCTGTCACTGGGCACTACTGAAAAGAGCCTGTGTCCATCCTCTTTGCACACTCCCTTTGGGTATTGACATACATTGATGAGATCCCCCTTGAGCCTTCTCTTCTTCAGGCAAAACAGTCCCACCTCTCTCAGCCTCTCCTCGTACGTGTGGTGCTCAGAAGGAACTCAGAGAGACAGAACAAGCAGGTGGTGATTAGCTTGAGCAGAGGCTGGAGCGGAGCATAGTGAGTAGGTGCAGAGGAGAAGGATGACTGCCACTGAAATAGGAAGTGAAGAAATGGAAAGTTCAAGATTCCATTTCCTAACATCAGTGCTCTTCCTGCATCTTGCCTGTGAGAAGACAACCGTGGATCTACTGGACAAGGGGGGAAGAGCACATATTTAAAACACATGTTCACATCGTGCTCCTGCAGTCCACCTGGCTGCAGCCTGCCCTGACTGATGCCCACTGGAGCAGAAGGCTTTACTGTGAGCAGCACCAACTAGTTCAACCAGGGACTTACGGGAAGGACCGTTAAAGTACTGAAGCAGACTCTGCCCTCAGAAACATAGGCTTAGTTTGGCCTCAGAATTAAGTCAGTGCATCTAACCACTGGAAGATATTCATATGCAACAGTTTTTCCACTACTAATGAGCCTCAACTGGCTTTAGTTGCAACTGTATAAATCCTAAAAAAATTTTATGCCCACAGGAAACTGATTTCTTACACATGATTAATTTCAGCATGATGAATTTAGGCATATGAACGATTCTGGAAGCTGCCAGTGGAACTCTGAAGTGTCTCATCTTTTTTTTTTTTCTTTTTTTTTTTCCAGTAGAAAGCAGTGGATATACATTTTCTGTGGTGTTTACACCTGTAAATCCCTCCACAATGAGGAAAATATACTCCTCCAAACTGTATATCCCTTCCAAAGCCAGCCATAAACTTCACTCTGACCTCAATACTAAGACTCTATGCTGCGAGTAGGTTGGTAAGTTTATGTTGGCATTATTGGAAGTAACATCTGTAAATCCCAGTTCATTGCAGTAAGAATATACTACTTCAGAGGTCGCATTTTACAGAGACTTAAAAATCTGGTACTTGACAACCAGCTCCTGAAGACAGTTGCCTCTATTCATGGTTCATTTACTGTAAAACCAGTTTAAGAATGTATAAATAAGCCTGTACAAAAAAAAATAATAAAATTTACTAGGCTCTTAGGAGGCTCAACAGTTTCTCTCAGTCCTTTCATATTGGTCCAGTAGATTTCTAAACTACAGCAAAAACTAACATGTTGCATACACAGATTAAAGCAAAGTAAATACCTGAAATTATTTTAATTATCCAAAATATGTGCTGTGTTTTTAACTTAAAATAAATTATGAGGAAAATAGTAATCATGACAGCTAGAATAGAACTCAACCCTGTATACCTCTGTTTTGTTTAAAAAACTCACCTCTGTAGTAACTTAACAATCTAGAATTGATTAACAAATGCTAACCTTGTGCTTTTACTCATCAACAGTACAAGAAAAGATGACACTTGGAAAAAAAAGAGGATGTTAAATACAAGAGGTGAAGGCTATTTCTTTTCCCTGAGGAAGAGCAGAATGTATTTTTCAGTCCACAAAGCTGATGACTCCCTCACCAGTGTATTCAAGAGTAACTTCACTGAAAGCAATGACCTTTCTCCTACTCAACCAAAAAGCAAAATCAAGTCCTACTTTTTTTTTCCCTGCTCAAAGCTCCTTTCATTTCATAACTTTGAAAAATCATCCATTGCAGCAAAACTGTGCTTTAGTTTATGAAGGGTTTGCCATACTATGTTTGCATACTAAATTCTGTGAGTGCTGTGAATAACCATTTCCCAGTAAAAACTCCCTGCAGTGACATACCCTCAGGTAGGTATTGCTCAGAGAGAATGGGTCTGCTGTGATTGTTTGCTCATCACACCATAAAACCTGACAGTATGACTTAAAAGTCAGATTGGACTTGCTTGGACAATGCCAGCTATCCCAGTTTTCCCTAGATGTTCATAAAATACTTTGCCCTATGGATACTTTGTAGTGGGGAAACTGAGTCATGGAGAGGCCTGATTCCAAGCTCACTCCATGGAGCAGAGCCGAGGAGGGAGCTCAGCCCAGTTCCCTTTCTGCCAGCAGCCTGTGCCGCTGCCAATGCCGCGAGGCACAAACCGTGGGGAGAGTGCACGGAGGCACAGCGACCTTCCTCCACGCTTTACCTTCTCCACCCCTCTGGGTGCCAGCTGTGGTTCCTGCCCCTCTTCTGCCTGCGGCTGTTTTTCTCTCCCCAGGGGCAGGAGAAGATGCAGTCCTGGGCTTTTGCTCCCCACTGCTGACAGGAGATGAGCTGCCTCAGGGATGCAGGTTTTCTCCTGGGGACAGACACCTGCAGTTGTTTTCCCTAGGATGGGCCAACTTGGCACTGTTCTTTGTGTCAGCGTATTCTGGAGAGACACAAAAACTCTTTACTACACTGCTTTGGGAGAGGCAGAGTAACATAGGTAGTAACCACGGGCATCAGTCACCGGCAGGAGCATCATTCCCCTTGGGGAGCCTGACTTTCGGCAAGACAGTGGCCAGATACTTCAAGTTATAAGCAAATTTTCTAGGACAACAATGATCACATCACAATAAAGAGGCTTAGACTTCTGCTCGCCACCCAATCCTTTGGTTTGCCTTTGAGTGGCACTGAATCAAGTACTTCACAGCTTAACCCGAAGTTAAGAAAAGCGACTTGTGGTTCTCCTACCAGCACGGAGAAGTCCCCCAGCAAGACCTTAGCGGTCGTTTCCTCACAAGAAGCTTGCTCTTTGCATGTTATTACTTTAATAACGCAACTCCCCTCCCTTGATTTGTTCTTCTGGGGGAATATTGGAATATTTGCACAGCAAATCCCTCCCGGGCGGTGGCTGCGTTGGCAGGAAGCCTTTGCCTCCGCGCACCGGCTGCTGCCGAGCGCAGCCCCCGGCGACCCCAGCCGCCTTGACCCGGGCCAGGCAGACCCTCTGGCAGCACCGGACACATCTTCAGCAGCCCCCCGGAGGGGGAGATCACCCGGAGAGAGTCACCACCCCACGCCGCTGTGCCCCGGCCCCCCGGAGCTGGCTGGTGGGAGACCCTCGGCATCTCCCCGCTGCCCCCCCAACGCGCTCGGTCTCCCCTTACCTTCCTCGCCGGCCCGTTCATCCTCCGAGGAGCGGAAGGGAGCGGGACGGGCGCTCCGGTGCTGCCCAGGTGAGCGGGGCGGGACCCGCCGCCGCCGCCTCCCCCGGGGCCG
>NW_015094508.1:4155642-4204002 GCF_001431845.1 Calidris pugnax | reverse complement strand
GCTCCCCGCCGCCCCCAGCCCGGCCCCGCTCGGCTGGAAACGCTGCAGGGAAATGAGTTTCGCCTCCCGGGCTCCACCGGGGACGGAGGGCGACACGGTTTCCTCGAGTTGTCCCGGCCTTTCCCCCCGCAGATCATTTTCTGCCCCGGTGGGGGACATAGAGTAACGGGGGGAAACCGCTCGGGGAAAGTGAGGTGGCGGAAGGGAGTGCTGTGAGGGCGGCTTGGCTCGGTGTGCCCATAGTTACACCAAAGGTAACACCCCACATCCCCTGCAGAGAGTGGCAAATCCACCCAGGGAGCAGGCGGCTCCTTGCCGGTGCTTTTCAGGATCCCCCGGTAAAATCCAGCCGCACAGTGGAGAGCAGAGGGGAGACAAGCTGCCCGGGGCTGGGAGAGGGCAGCATGACTCTGATCTGGAGCAAACCTCAACTGCCAGAGGTGGGACCGGAGACATATTTCAAACAGCCTATCTTCACCTTTGAGATATTCGAGTTTGCAGCAAGTACCAGGTAGGTGGAATGCGTCAGGTCAGGAATGACATCTTTGGGCTTGAGTGGACTTGGCTCCCTCACTTTATTGCTCTCTCCTTCATGCTTTAAGAACACTATTTTCCTGGTTTTCCTTCTGGAGTATTGTTATTTCTTGGGGCTTCATTAATATTGTCAATACGGTCACCGCTGTGTAGTGGTACCCAAGGCCTCAGTGAGGCAACTGTGCAAGATACTCAGCAAACACAGTAAGAAAAAATGCCTACCTGAAAAAGGCAAAGGCTTGCACACAAGAGCTTGTGAATGTCACAGAAGTAGAGCAACATTAAAGATGTCTGGGAGCTGTGGGACAAGTAGCGGTCTGGCCACAGGAACTGCCAAGCCAAAAACCTACAAAACCATAGACTACAACACAAAGTAAACCCAAGGCACTCAACCTGTGCAGAAAATCAATTCTAGAGAGGAGAAACAGAACCAGCACGGGTCAGCATACTATGTCAGATTGAAGCTAGGGACTGTGAAGAACTGCCCTACTTCTAGGGGAGAAGACACACAGTCAGCAAACACAATGCTCCTTGAGCTCTCCAGAAACCCTAGACAGCACACATATGGAAATATCCTCAACAGCAGGTCAGAACATCCCCCCTTTTGCGGCCATACATCTGCAAGAGCTGTTTCCTGGGAGCTCATGTCCTTGGCACTCTCTCAAAGGTCCTGGTCCTGCATGGATGAGGTGGACAGGAGGTTTGCTATGGCCTCAGCTGCACACAGCCACGTTCTTAAATACCTGGGACTCAGAGGAGGTACAATTTTTCCTCTTGAGCACCTCTGCACAAGCGCCAGGTGTCAACCAGACTTTAACTGCAAACCTCAGAATCAGCTTTGCCCAGTTATTTCAAAGGACTGTCAGACAAGAAAGCATCACAGCCTGCCCTGGGAACTTGCTTTCCCTCAGTGGACAAATTAGGGCCTAATCAAATCATGCCTCTTACTGCTGCCATTCTGTGCAGCCAGGCTGCCTTTCCAACAAAGAGGCAGGAGAATGAGAAAGGACCTCACCCAGACACAGCATCACGATGAGGGTAAGGTGCTCATCTGGACTCAACAGCTCAGAAGTGCACATAGTGCTAAGTTTTGGGTACAGCCACACAAACTCTTTGCAGTTCCCACAAAGGCCTTTCCCTGCGTTTCTCCTTTCACCATCCCCTTTGAGCTGATGTGAGCTTTGCAGACTCCCTGGAGAAATGCTGAGCCCCACCAGAGTGTCAATTCTTTGCAAGCCCTGAGATGCTGGCACGGGAAATGCAGAAGGTTCAGCCCCATCACAAACAACCACACTCTGTATGTGGCAGATAAATGACATTTTGCCTGCTCTCCGAAAGGAGGATGCCATCCTGCAGCGACCGTGCTGTCAGCAAGGCTTCCCCTGAGCAAAGGCCACAGGCACAGACCCACTCGCTTTATTCACCTGTGTCATGGGACTGGGCTGCTGGCACCAACTGCAGTGGTTTAGAAGATAAACTGTAACTTGGCCTTTGTTTCTGGGGAAACAGCCCAAACATAAGGGATTATTCTGCCTACTTCTCTTTTAGGTGTAGAAGTAAAATAAAGAAGTAAATTGCTTTTTTTTAGTACCTTTTGCATACACGCAGATTTTAGCATGCGCTAAGGACCCAACTTCAGGCTCGGTATACTAATTCTGCTGGATTTAACAGGAATGTGACTGTTTATATTTTAATAGGGATGGAATTAAGCCCTCCGATTTAACTTTATAGACTTTCTATTCCTTTTTTTTATTAATCTATTTCATCATTATTAATTTGCTTCTGCTGTGTTCGTAAGTACACTGCAGCGTTCTGAATAACATCTTTAAATTCTAGTACGCAAACATTGTGCCTCCTAGTGGGTAACATACGTGGACTTCAATGGTCCTTCAGGTTGCATTTTCATGCTAATTTCTTGGGACTTCTTTCTGTTAGTATCAGGGAGGTAATTTTCAACATTTTTATCACTCTGGAAGACCCTTGATTCTTTTCTATGCTGCTCACTTAGCTTTTTCTTGTACACAACAGTGAGGTTCTGAACATTAGGCTGTTATGATTACCTTTGCTGTGAATGTATCTGCCATTGAGATTCCTCTCATCCACAAACCTGTCTGTGAGGAGCCTGTTGCTGAGATGTTATGACAATCATACAAATAGTAAGGAAGTGAGTGTCCGTGTATCCTCCTGAACGGATTTCCCTGAGTACATCATCTGTGCCTGGATTGTACTGTGACAGCAACAGAGTTTATGTTTCTCGGGCAATCAAAATGCCCACTCCATGGGTTCTGGGAATTTTGAAAGAGGTATCCAAGACATGTCACAGGTAAGACCCAGGACACTGCTTTTGTTGGGTGAATTCCCCAGTCTATTGAAGCAAATGACAAACTCCAGCAGTGGACCAGTATGTCTAGCTATAGCAAAGTCCATAATCCATTTCTGCCTCCTTAGCTGGCTGCAGCCTGGCTTTAGCTTCAGTTCACAGCATCCACAGGTACCTTATGAATAGACAAGCTCTAGGTACCTGCTGGTGGTCAGGCTGAGGCGTGCTTGCCCAGGTGCTCCTTCTCGCCCCAGCTGCAAGGGCAAAGCTAGGAGGACCAAAGATGCTGTCTCAAAAGCCTTCAGGGGAATTGAAGGACTAATTCTATCCCACACTGCCACACATCTGCATGGACTTTTCGACCAAAAAAAAAACAAACCCCAAAAACCCAAAAAAGACTTGAGTCACTCCTTGAGCCTGGCCTGCAGAAACAGGCGGATAGCATGAAATGCTCACTGGTCACTTGAGAGTGAGAAGCCTCAGTTCAAAGAATTTCCAGAAGGGTTCAGATAGTCCTAATAGCCTTTAACTTTACTGGGACTGCCAGTAAAAGGCTGCAGGATCCTTCATTAATCTTGTTGTTATCTATAGGCTTCAGAGTGTACCAATTACTTAATTTTCCTTAGTTAATCTTTCACAGTATAATCTTTGTATGCAGTCAATGCCATAATATTTTAAGTACACATCAGCTGATGCCATAAATTGCATCAGTTAATATATACAGTAGCTTCTTGTCTTGTCTCAGAGTGGTTCATTTCGTTAGTAGGCAATCAATTTATTGTTAAATGTGTCCTCAACTGACAGCCTGACTGGACTCTTTCATGGTCTTATGAAGTAAATAAATAATGAACAATAAAAATAGTACAAAAATAGCACAGGAAAATTTGTAAACTATAAGCCAGAAAGCCACAAACATCACACAAAGCAAACGCTCATGAGGGTTATCACTTCTCTCTAGAATTACCACAACTCAGAAGAGAACAATACGTCACTCTGTGAAGAACTAAAGACACTGAAATACTCACCTCAGAGCCAGTCTAGCAGAATTAAGCAACACTAAGCTGTTTGTATCTAGAACATAGAACACAAACCTCACCACGAATTTCAGATGAGATTTTCTCTCCCACAAATACATTTAGGACATCTAAGGACAGGTCCTTTTGTCAGTCAAGTTCACATGAAGACATTGTCTTGTTCTTTCGTCATTAGACGACGCAAGGCTTTGGTTGATCGTATGGTCCTCTCCTGACTCTCCCACAATGAATTGTGCCACTAATAAAACCAGGCAAAGGAGATATTCTCTAATTGGCAAACACCTTTAAAAAACTCAGTAATTCCTGACTTGTACTGCTCTGCCTTCAAAAAATAGGGCATTGCGGAGCAAACTTGTATTAAAACCAGCGTGAAATAAAAATATTCTCTAGCTCAAGCAAAATTCTCTGCCCTTTTGACTATCGCCCACAAACAGTGCTAACTAATAGCATTGGGAATTTACTACTGAGAATCCATTGACATAAATTTTGCTATACAATAGTATTAGAAGTATTCATCTTAGCCATCTCAGGGACATTCCTCTTCTACTCATTTTGGCAGGTTGTGTACTTACTGAAGATATCATCCCTCCTGCAAAGACAGGAGCATGGCTTTCCAGAGCTACAGTACTTGGCAGAATCCTGTTACTTGGCCACGGCACAAAAAAAGGACGTAACATGAATAACTTTGTGCCTGTAAACTCTCAGGGTAATGCTTCAAACACACAAACACGAATTCCACTATTTCAGAGCACTGTGCAGCAGGACTATGTTGTAAGCAACCCTTTGTCAGAGATGAAGATTACATCACAGAGTGTGTACTCGTGTGACACCTGTGCACAGGGCTCATGCCAAGGCAGCTATGGTGAATACAAACTTCACACGAGCTGTTAACATCTGTAAAGCTCATTGGGGCTATGGGACAAAAGTCAATATGCCTGTGTAAAACACGTGTTAGTACGATGTTTACAAATGGATGCTTCTGCATCTGTTAGGACACAAATATTTTAACAGGTGCATTTGAAACCTCTCCGGTGTTGTAGATCTGAGAAACCATTACTCAGCTCATCATATAGAAATAACTTGATTTTTTGATCTCTTTGCAATAATGCAATGAACCTTCACAAACACAATCACTACTGAACAACTAAGGAGACAGATACAGGAGAAGAATCCTTTTCTTCACATGCCATGGTGTCTAACCCAGAACCACTGCACCAAAATATTGGTTGTCAGATTCGCATGTCATGGCTATCTACAAACAGTCTCTGTTTAGAAAGTTTGACCCTCTTCTTGGCTTTTTTGCTTTCTATTACACACATGGATGAACCAGTGTAAGCATATACAATTAAGAATAACATCACATTACTCTAGGAATGATTACAGCGATTTAATTTTAGAAAACCTTGTGATAAGATCCACTAGATCCAGTTGTCGGCAGAAAAAAAATCACTGAACTGTTTTACTTTGTGTCAGAATAAAATTGTATATACTTCATTATAATACCTATGCTTGCCTTAGGATGTCTACAAAGTTAGCTGTAGTTATGGCAGGCTTGGAAAAAAACAGTATCTAGAGCAGGAATAGAAAAGCAGCAACACTTTAAAAAAAAAGTTATCATAATAAAACATACCATTTCCTGAAGGGACATGGTGGCAGAAATACATGTTTTTCTCTGCACAGCCCTGTCTGAGGCACAACAGCTGCAATCTGCTCATTTACACAAGCAATGACGATTACTTGTGTTGCCCTCCAAGAAGCATTCAAGAGTCTTCACTACAGCTTAGTCTCTCTTCCCAGCTGAGGTGGTAGAGATGTAAAGATTATATCTGTACATAGGGAAGAGAGGTCTTCTGCACAGGGTAAAAGGGAGTATAAAAGGTTGCAGTGGGTTCAAGGCACGAGGCTGGAAGTGCAGCAACAAAGAGGTGCAGTCACCCCACACACAGTGCTTTGGTCCCTCCGTCCTGAAGGCAGCCTGATATTCATAAACACGGGGGTGCAGATCAATGCCAGCAGTTTTACCCACAAAGTGGCAATGTGGCACCCGTAACCATTGTGCCAAGCCACGAGCTCCCAGGCTGGTTGTAGCCTGCAGCTCACCCAGCTTGCAGACTCCATGAGGGTGTGGATGAATTGCTGGAGTGGTGGGAACAAGCTCCTACCTACCTTGCTTATAGAGTCATAGAGTTGTCCAGGCTGGAAGGGACCTCTGAAGGTCATCTAATCCGACCTCCCCGCAGTCAGCAGGGACACTGCCAACCAGGTTGCCAAGGGCCTCATCAAGCCTCACCTTGAATATCTCCAGGGATGGGGCCTCAACCACCTCCCTGGGCAACCTGTTCCAGTGCTCCACCACCCTCACAGTGAAGAACCCTCTTCTAATCTCCAGTCTAAATCTGTTCCCCTCCAGCTTAAAGCCATTGCCCCTCATCCTGTCACTACAGGCCTTTGTAAACAGGTTCTCCCCAGCCTTCCTGTAGGCTCCCTTCAGGTACCGGAAGGCCGCTATTAGGTCTCCCCGGAGCCTCCTCTTCTCCAGGCTGAACGACCCCAGCTCCCTCAGCCTGTCCTCGTAGCAGAGGTGCTCCATTGTTTACCATTGAGCTGGGTTGCTGTATGTGCTCTACCTGGCTGTGTAGTAGAGGTATACATCTGCTTGCTTCTTGGGGAGATGGCAGAGCACCGTGGGGTCTGTTGGCTGCTCTGGTTACAGTAGTTCCATGTCCTCCTTTAGGAGGGAAGACTGATTGATCTGCTGACAGGCCCCTTGGGTTGGAGAGGTTGTATGCTAGTCATATCACATAGACTGTGAGACCTCCAGACAAAGGCAAAGCCACTACTCAGCTGAGTGAAGTCTTCTGATGTAAGGACAAAGGGTATGAACGCTACAGCTCCTCATCAACTCTTTTCTGGTAGCAGAATGATCACATGAAATTGCAGATCAGAGGGCAGTCCTACTGACTTCTGGAAAACAACTTCTAGAAACGTAGTGAACTCCAAATGTAAGAAAAAAAAAATGAAAGATTATTTCATTCTCCATTGTCATGTGGAGTGCAAGACCATTTGCAACAATATAAAGCTATTTGCAACTTGTTTGCTGACCCACACCATTTTCACCCACAAGTCAGACAGGTAAAATATTCATTATTTGCAGTCAGAAACCACTGTGTGCAATGTTTCCAGGCTCATATCAATAAACCAAGTTCAAATCCATTTTAAAATCTGACCTTTAAAATGACATAATGGGTTTCTCAGTGCATTGTATGAGAGTGATTATTTTTCCATAGTGGATAATTTCAGATAATAATGAATACCACAACTCCAGCTAAAGAAGGAAACAAACCTCAGGAAAAAATCATGCTGCCTTAGACTTATGACAGTTCCAGTTAATTTTCATTAAAAAAGAGAGATGTGCTTTTGCAGAGACTATCCTGCCTCAGTTTCCCTTCTAACTTCCAAATTCATCCCATTACTTCTCTCTTGTATCTTTTTCCTCTTTTCTCTTTAAGCTGTTTCTCTCTTACAGTTTTTATCCTTTTCCCCCTGGCCTACAGGGACACACCTGGGCTTTCCATTCCAAAAAAACCTTCTCCCTGGCAGTGACTGGTTTTCAAACTACTGCCTTCTCTCACCATCCTTTTCTCACCTCCAAGACTGTGGACGACACTGTTTGCTTTCTCTATTTAATTTTCCTGTAATTAAATGGTGACCCCTTAAATCAGATCTCTGGCATATGCTTTCTCTCTATTCTATAAAATTGTATTTTTAAAGGCTGATTATGTTCTCCATCTATCTGAGTCCTCCACACTGCTGGAAGAATAAATAGTGACAGTGACCATTCACTCACAGGGCACTCGGGATTGCTTGGTCACCTGAGCACAAACAGAAGTATGATCCTACATACGGAAAAGATCAACCAGAAACGAGGAATGATCAAATATAACCAAGGGAGTAAAACTGTCCCAAAGCAGTTCTGACACTTCCTATCTGTGACCATCATCACATGCTCATCCTATCTCATGGCCAAGGGTAGGATGATTGAACTGAAATTAATCTAACAGCATTCATATGGCACTCCTGTCCACTGCAAGAAGGTCATCATCTACAGCTACTGCTGATCTTTTACTCACATGGCTCTGAAATGAGACTGATAGGAAATAGCAAAGGCAAACGGATTGCCTTCTCATCATCCTTTGCACAAGGAGTAGCTTACCATCAACTAGTAGTTACTAAAACCACCATTATATAGGTGCATCTGCTTCAGCAGAAGGTCAGCTATAATCTCTCAAGCCTACCTTCAATTACGTAATTGCTCTTTACAATGCCTTGACCTAACTTGTAGACTGGAGCAGAAACAGAAAAATATGATGTTGTTTGGGTTTGGTTGGCGCTGTGCAGGTATGTGGTGTTCCAGGATTACTCAATTACAGCTGTGAAGCTGATTGCTGGCTATTCAGCTCTACTGATTATGGACAATTTCCTCTGCTTGTCTCTTGAGAGTGTATAAACAGTCTACGTGCAAGGTTTTTAGAGTCATCACAAAGGCTCCCAAAAAACATGAAAAAAGAAAAATCACCACTTTTTAACATGGGATGGTGATGTTACATAGCACAGTGAAATGTACTTGCTGCAAGAGTAGCAACACTTACCATGCATGAGGTTTATACAAGTGCTGTGTATTTGCTTAGGCTTTTTAGTACGGGTGACAAAGTGAGTAATTTTAGGACATGGAACATCTGCTTGCATGGGAAATGGGAGCTGGTAAGTCCGGATAAGACAAATACACTTATTTTGGGCAGGGGATAGAGGAGGGAGTGAGCCAAGGGTTTGCTTACCCTGAAATGGTCCTGGATGGCCATGTTCTACTGCATCTAGTTTAGTCACTTGGAAGCTGTTGTTTAATGCTGGTTTCACTTTTGCAGTGCGTTAAGTCATGTTTGGCCATGGTGTGAGCAGCACAGTGAGACTATTTGTGCTGTGCTGATGAATGCCATTAAAATAGCGTCACGATGATGAACTACTAACTCATTCAGCAAGAGTCTCTCAGCTTGCAGAAACTCCAAATAAAGGGAAAGCAAACAAGCAAACACACAAACCAACCAGAGAAAGTAGGAAGATGAGAATTTAAGCCACAACTACCTGCACAGAAGCAAAAAATCCCAGAAACGATGATTTATAAATTCCCAGTAATACTGCTGTCTGAGCACCCTCTAGTGGTACACGATGGACAATAAACAGCTCCAGAGATGAAAATGTGATCCCACAGGGAAAAAATAAGCAGAAGAAGACATAGTGTCTCGGTGACTTTGTTTGGACAATTAATCACTGTATGTGTGTTTCCATTTGGGAGACAAGGAAGTAATTCAACATTCAAAACCAATTTCTGTATTTATCTCCTGGCATTGTGTTCCCAGCATTTCCTTAATTTTGATGTCATCCGTCTAGTTAAAGGCTTCTGTTCATTTAGAAGTATTCTATTGATTTGTTTTAAACTCATTTTATTTGGAATGGGAGATTAGAGTCAAATGAAAATTAATAAACCAGTATAACAATACAGAGGGAAGATGCAGAGGGAACAGAAGTCAATCCAACTGATTTCCAATCGCCATGGTGCCAAGGTATATTTTAACTTAACTGCAGACACACACTGGAATTGTTTGACCCGAAGACAAGGCTGTTCACTATTTTGCGCTTGTATTTAACCTGGAAAGGAGCATAGGGAAGACTGGGCTAATCATGCAGTGATAACACATCACAGCTTTATAGTTCAGTATTTTTCAGGAAAATTCCACACTTAATTTCATATATGCACAGAGTAGGCTTCATATTTGCTCTTTTCCGCATTTTTTTTTTTGTCTTGTGGTCTGTTATCAGTTGGGTTCAACGTACAAGAATTGTAAGCTACTAAGACTATGGTGCTACAATTATGAATTATCTTTACCATACAAAAAAAAATTAAAAATAATTCCAGATAGCATGAAAACCTCCTATATTTACAACATTTCTAGATCCACCAGACATTACTCCCGGAGTTACTTTGCCATAGTAAAGGCACTTGTCATCAGAGCCAAACTGGTGGTGCCAGACAAAACTTCATCTCTTATGTTCCCCTACCTCAGGGACTGTGGGCAACCTCCTCCATGGCAGCACGAGCATATGCAAAGAGAGCAGCTTCAAAGAAGACAGGTATCTGTAACTATGGAGAGGCTTCACACAGTGAAGCACCAAATCAATCCTACAGCAGGCCTGGGCTCCTTGGAGAAATCCAGGACCACACATAAGGATCCCTGAAGCTGAGATATCTGTATTCAGTACCTGTTGTGCCAAGTGACTGGATTTGGCCAGCAATAGCAAAAAGTGGTGGCTCTGGAAGAGGAAAAGCAGCTCTGTCACACCACATTCCCATGAGGACATGAAAATGAAAGCATCTCTCTTTAATCACATTCCTGAAGACATGCTATACCCTCAACAGGCTTTGTCCTCACAGTGCCAGGACTCTTGCCTCCATCCCCTCTTTTTTTTCTCCATGGTGAACATGGAAAACACACCACCCCTCAACCACACCTTACGTAGCTGAGCTTCCGACACTGGGGAAAAAAATGTTGATGAGCATATTCCTGTTGATTCCTATGGAAAATAAATGTGTTCTCAGGGTTATGGCCTGAGAAGAGAAAATGGGAAAGATCTTATGTCCTGGATGAAAGGCATGGAGGACAATTACTCTCCTAAGCAATTAAAAAATCCAGGGTAAATTACCCCTCCAAAACTGGCTTCAAGCTGGAAGGTGGAGATCTAAATTCCAGAATATTTCATACAGATGACAAACTCTTGAGATCTGTCTATTGCTCACAGTCCTGAATACAGCCATGATCCACTAAAAATGCATATTCCATCTTAACCAGTCATCTACTGAGGAAAAAATCAAAGTGAGGACCCCAGCAAATATGTCTAGTTTCCAATTATCTCTTACTTTTTCATCTTCTCCTTACATACGTGAGAGAAATAATTTTTACCTTGATCATAAGATATGCAGCCAGAGGGGTCATTTAAAATCTTTGGTGGAGCATGTATTGGAGAAATACAAGCAGAAAAAAAAAAGTCTTCATTACAGTTAATTACAGTTAAAATGGATTTAGAAGAGAAACTGCTCATATTTTAAAGGCAGCCATGAAAAAAGTGTAATGAGACTCAGACCCTGATCCGTACTTACCCTGGTTTGCATCTGTGTAACCTAGCTGCCTTTAGAAGAGTTTATCTCCTTTTATACTCCTCCAAGCGAGATGAGAATCAGACCCACAGTCTACCTGCCCACCCTTGCCATGATGATGATGATAATGATAATGAAAAAATTAATGGACCTGGAGTCAGTATTAAAAATTGCTTGTATCTAATACTAATTTTCCTCATGGCTGTGAAGCCCTCTTTTTGACGAGAAGGAAAACAGAACAGTTACCAGCTGTTCACATAATGACGAACACTAATAAGGGAAGACATGCATGTTAATGAGCT
The DNA here is from genome assembly GCF_001431845.1 of Calidris pugnax. NCBI lineage: Eukaryota > Metazoa > Chordata > Aves > Charadriiformes > Scolopacidae > Calidris > Calidris pugnax. The sequence goes on along the minus strand of NW_015094508.1, from coordinate 4,192,605 downwards.
GGGGGAGGGGAATCAGAGGGGGCACTCATCAATGTGCAGCTGTAAGTGCAAATCCTTCCTCTGAGTATTTTGGAAATCTGATGGCATGTCATGCTGGCAAATAGGCTTGAGACCAAAATCAGTCCCAGATAAGGAAAACACCACTTCCAGAGTCTGCTTCTAGCCCTGGCCAGGTGAAGATCAGCCTGTCTTTCCCCATGCTGTTAACAGTATTAGGACAGGTATTTTCACCACATGTGACATCCTCTAAAAAATTATTATTGCAGTCACAAATGAACAGTCAAACAGGGATGACCTCATGGGTCCAGCAGAAAATAACAAGTGAAGAAAGAAAGAGACGTGTGGATCAGAGCTGGGGGGAGAACAACAAAGCCTTTTGTACTCTCTGGTCTGTACATCACATAAACAAATTGAAGCTTAAAGGCTTGCCTCCATGCAGAGTTGTAGGGCCTTCTTTCAAAGTGGGATTTAAAACCTGATGTAGCTGATTTAGGGCAAAAGCTAGTGAAAATCCGTCTTCTCTTAGTTTAAACCCAGCTAATTTTCATTAGGTTTAGGTCAGACAAGACAGACCTATGCCGAAATACGCCATTCGACCCGAAGTAAGATCTGCATATAGGCTTACAGTGCTCTGACCCACCCACCCACCTCAACTATGGGCAGACTGGACCTGCTCCCAGGTCTTGTAGAAGTGATGGACTTCAGGCTACCATAGGTGCAAAACTCCTGCTTGAAATTCACCTCCTCCCAATTTTCTGTAAACATCTGAAGGGGCATTAGGTTCTTGGAGGACCTCAACAACATGAGTCCTGGCCGCTTCTTTAAAAGATAAATTTGTCCAATTTTTTCATCCTGAGCAATCTTAAGAGACAAATATCAAAACTGAGCAATGTTAAAGGGTAGGTATAGGGAAAGAGGCCTGCTTAAAAAGAAAATCTTGCTCCAGAGCTTTTGACCTCCTGAAGATTTCTTGGCCACATTCTACAGGTGTCAATACACAGATCTATGGACTACAGTTCTACATAACCAGAAGTAAGATTGCCGGTATGAACAATGGTGTTGGGTGTAAAACAGAATAGGTGGTATAAAACTGCATAGCTGGGCCTATGCTGATTTACACCAGCTAAAATACATTTTGGGGTTTTGATGTGTACATAGGTCTTTACAAAAGGGTTAACATTTTATGAAAGGATGCTCACTTACTAGGTTTTTATTTCTCAGTAACAGATGTGGCACTTAAATCAGTACTGCAAGTTGTTATATCAACCTCTGTGTCAGGCTCAGATTGAAGAGAGGCTGCTGGGGACACGTTTTCTCCTGATTAATACAAAGATAGAGCTTTCTTTCTATTTTTTTTTTTTCCTTAATGCAAAGAGGAGACTGAAGAGAAATGCTTACCATTCTAGCTCTGTTTCTACAGGAAAAACATACGCTGCACAGCAGTCAGCACTTCTCAGCAGGAAAAACTGAGACCAAGAACACGGAGAGATGTGAAATCAGAGAAGAAATGGAAAACCTGATCAAGGGAGATAAATTAGAAAAATCATTTAGAGAAACTCAATTTCCTAGTAAGTTCTAGTTAGTCTCACAGAATGCACTGAAATGAAATGCAAAACAGGGAGTCTGACTCCATCAAGATGCAAAGGTTGCACAGTATGGAAGCCAGTGAAATCATATGAATTTATTTAACTCTGAAAAAGTCTGCAGAAAAGTAAAAGCTTCTGTTGCTTTTGCAAATAGCTGTAATGGCTGAGCCTGAGAGATGTACCAACAACAGAATGAAGTGCAGAGTGAAAAAACCCCTCCAACACAAATGCTTTAAAATTTACAATTGAGGGTAGAGAGCACTTAAAGAGATGAACTGATCGGACACTTACCTGACACACAGGCTGCTCCCTACCTGAGTGATCCAACAACATTGCTAGTTTGCTCCTGTACCTGTTCCCTGCAGCACAACAGCAGGGAGAATAGGACTGGAAGAAGCTCCAGAAGATCCACCTGCCTTCTTGGAGGCAGGATCTAGTACAAGATGAGGACCCACTGGCGACAGCTGTCTAACTTGCTGTTATACACTTGCACTCTGCCTGAAGATTTCAGGGCATTGGCCCGTGAAAGGGGAAAGTTTTCCAAACCCATTTTCAGTGTAGTAGCCTAATATCGTTTTGGCATACTAGACTCATTTATACTTGTTCTTTTCCTCATAGTTTTGGCATGTGAGTGGCTACCATCCTCTTCAACACCATGCCTCCAAAGTCTTTGTCCGTATCTACTTCACTTGTTCTTTTCCTCATAGTTTTGGCATGTGAGTGGCTACCATCCTCTTCAACACCATGCCTCCAAAGTCTTTGTCCGTATCTTCTTTTTTTTTTTTTTTTTTTTAAAGTCAAATAGCTCTTCAGCTTGACCTCCCAACAATGTTTTCCGGTCCTCTAGTCATTCTTGCTAAGGTCCTCCAGACTACCAGCTTCTGGAACAGTACAAGGTGGTGGAGATGCATAGAAAAAAGAGGTTTCTGAAGGACAAACTAATGCTCAGGCAGTTTAGATGAAGCTGTAAGTAACTGGGAAAACCACTGCCACTCATTTGGTGAAATCAGTCTTTGCAGAATTTCTAGAACTGTTCCTACATGCAGACCAAGGCTTTGTTCTGCAGAAGCAAGGACGCAGAAATGTGTAAGGCACTCTTCTAACCTGAGGAAACCCTTGTACTGTACCCTGGTGCAAGAGTACAAGGTACTCTGGTACCCTTGATCATCAGCCAGACAAGCAGATGCATTTTCTACTGTGACTGCAATTATAAAGGGTGTTAAAGCCACCAGATTGGTGAGAAGGGAGTCTCTGTACCCTTTCAGTCTGCCTCTGCCTCAGCTCTCCATGACAGCCCATGTCACGCCAGAGCAGAAATCTCTTCTGCACCTGAGAGATGCTGTGCAGATGTGCTCCTCTGTGCCATTGCTCTGGTTGTAATCCCCATTGATGTGGCCATGCTGGAGACAAAGTAGTCTCTACCTCCTGATAATAGCATCACTACCCTACTGGAATGAGGGAAGCGCGTAGCTACTCTATGACCACTTCTGACAAGAAGCAACAATGAAAAGTGTAAATAAATTTAGAGCAGAGAAAAACTATCCATATGGAGTTACAATTCTCAAGGTTGCAATTTGGTCCAAATACTTCCATGTGTGCGGAAAACCTGGTGTAAACTTTAACAGTGTAAAGAAGGGCTTGGATTTTCACACCTTCTGGAGGACTGCAGCACAGTAAGACACTGGGCATGAACTGACCAGAGCATTCACAGATTGCTTTTGGACATCAAAGCACTGAAGCATGTTGACTGACTTTAAATACATGAATAACCAACAAGACAGCCCATGTGGCTCCACTAAGGGCTAATCATGCCTGAAAAATTTGGTGGCCTCTTACAATGGGGTTACATCATTGCTGGTTAAAGAAACAGTGACTGATGTCATCTACCTGGACTGGTGCAAAGCATTTGATAGTGTCCTGCACAATATCCTTGCCTCTAAAATGGAGACACACAGATCTGACTGATGGACCACTCAGTAGTCCACTCAGTGGATAAGGAATTGGCTGAATGGCCATACTCAAAGACTTGTGATCAATGGCTCCTTGTCCGGGTGGAGAGCAGTGATGAGCTGTGTCCCCCACGGGTCTGTACTGAGACCGTTGTTATTTAAGTTTTGTCAGGGACACGGACAGTGTGATTGAGGATATGCTCAGCAAGTTTGCAGAAGACACCAGGCTGTGTGGTGTGATTGATACTCTAGAGGGAAGGGATGCCATCTAGAGGAGCCTTGACAGGCTTGAGAAGTGGGCCTGTGCAAACATCATCAAGGCCAAGTGCAGGGTTCTGTACCTGGGTTGGGGCAATTGCAAACATGCATACAGGATGAGTGATGAGTGGATTGAAAGCAGCCATGTGGAGAAGGAGTAGTAGATAAAAAACTGAATATGACCCAGCAATGTGTGCTTGCAGCCCAGAAAGACAACTGCATCCTGGGTTGCATCATAAGAAGCATGGCCAGCAGGTCGAGGGAGGTGATTCTGCCCCTCTGCTCTAGTAAGACTAAGACCCCACCTGGAGTACTGTGTCCAGCTCTGGGACCCCCAACATAAGAAGGACATGGATCTGTTGGATGGGTCCAGAGGAGGACCATGAAGATGATCAGGGGGCTGGGGCACGTCCTCTGTAAGGAAAGACTGAGAGAGTTGGGATTGTTCAGCCTGGAGAAGAGAAGGCTCCAGGGAAACCTTATAGTGGCCTTCCAGTACTTAAAGGGGGCCTACAGGAAAGATGGAGAATGTGGTGATAGGACAAGGGGTAATGGTTTTAAACTGAAAGAGGGGAGATTTAGATTAGATACTAGGAAGAAATTCTTAATTGTGAGGGTGGTGACACAGTGGAACAGGTTTCCCAGAGATGTTGTGGATGTCCCTGCAAGTGTTCAAGATCAGGCGGGAAGGTTGCTAATGTCCCTGCCCATGGAACTAGATAATCTCTAAGGTTCCTTCCAACCCAAACCACTCTATGACACTATGATTCTGTGACTTCAAAACAGCAGGTGAATTTGAAATCAGAAAAGAGTAATTTATTAAAATGTTGGCACCGCTTGCTGCAGCTTCTTCAGCCTCATGTTCATTCACTAGTTGTAACCGCAGTGCTGTAGCAAGGATGCTGCAGGGCAAGCAGCACGTGTATCTATCCTAGTTCCAGAGGGGATAAATAGGATTAATTTTCCCCAGGCTCTGGCAGGAACACAGGTATTCCACACCATGTGAGCCATGCCCAGGCTACAGTGGAGCTGGCCAGGGGAGGAGGCAGGAAGTCGCCTCTTGGGAGCAGGCTGGGGCATCCTGGGTGCAGTCAGTGAGCAGTGGTATCGTAACCATGTTTGTACATACCTCCAGCACTGTTATTGTGGTTGTTTTCTTGTTTCCCGTTGCTGTTCTATTAAACTGTGTTTGCTTCGACCCACGAGTTTTGCCTTTTTCTTCTGATTCTTCCCCCAGGGCTGTTGGGGGTCCCAGAGCAGCTGCGTGGTTCTTTGTTGCTGTCTGAGGCTAAACCACAACAGTATCCTAATAATGAAAAGAAGGGATGGTCCAAGGGAGAGTATTGGATTTTTGGTGCAGGGCAGAAGATGTGAAGAGGAGTCGTGAGTGGTGGAAGGGAAAGTGAAGAGAAAAAATCTGATCCAATTGCTTGCTAGCTAAGCACACTCCCTCCTGTGCAATAAAAGCTGCTTCGGAAGCAAAGAAGGCATGAGAATATAATTATACATTAAATCATGAAGCAAGAAAACTGCATTGCAACAACACTGTTAGCATCATGCAGTTAAGCATTCAACAGCTGGAAATTCTGATAAATGTTCAGACAGCTGTAGTTCTTGCATTTCTCCAACACTTGAAGGCCTGACCACAATGTTAACAAAACACTCTCCATGTTGACTTTGTATGTGATACATCAGCATGCTCAGCTAGGATTTGGTTTCTGCCTCTCATTCTGAGGATCTAGGGCCAGGGACCTATTTCTCTTCTTATTAATACTAGTGTAAATTCCAAGTAAATTAAAGAGGAGCCGCCATTAAAAAAAAAACACACAAACACAAACAAACAAACAAATGAACAAAAAAAAACATCAAAAAAACCCCAAACCCCAAACAGATGCAAGCCATCAACAAAATGATATCCTATTTTTACATAATCAACAGAAACTTAAAGTGGCAAGTAGCTGGCAAAAAATACCACTGCAAAAGCCTAAAGTGAAGACTGCTATCTTCATTTTGCAGAAAATGATTTTTTACTCTAAATGAGCCTTGTAGATTCCAAAATATGCTTTGTAAAATCACTGCTAATTGTCAGATGATTGAGTCACTCCAACTGAAGCCAGTTAAAAATCGTGCCACTGCAGCTGTCAAGAGTTATGGATTTTAAGGCTCTAGACTATTTAACGGCATGTAAAAGAATATAAAACATGTAATTATTCAAATGAGAAAAGCGCAATCTGAAATGTGCAGTGTTTGAAAATAAGTAAGCATCCTGACACCTGTAACATTGCTGCCATTTGGCTGGTACTGTGATTATGCCAACTATTAGTGCAGCTGTCACCCAAAATGCTGAAAACAAGCAGGGGGTAAATGCTTCATTTAGGTGAGCAAACATACCAGGGCTTCTAAATGAATGACAATAGAAAGATCTTACTTGGCTAACTAACTGCTGTGGTGCCACACATCCAGTTTGGCAGGAGCATGGTGCTGTGAGAGAGGAACACATTTCTTGGTTTCGAGTTGGGTTGTTGTGCTGATATCTGACATAAACATTTTAATTTCTCCCCCAGCTTGCAGAGTTAGGGCATGTGTGTATGTGTGTAGACTTCTGTACCAACACCCACGCTATCATCTATTTACCAACACAGGCCTACGAGCATCTGGGGCCAGATCATTAGCTGGTGGGAGTTAGCATGCACTCACTGAAGACACGGTGACGTCCCAGTTGAGACTTCTGCCCTTATATTCCAGAATTTGTAGGCTCCTCTTTTGAGCTCTCCAACCCAGGCACACTGTCTGTATCCATGTCTGCATAACAAAAACGTCTTCCTTTTAAAGCAAAACAAATAAAAACTAAGGTGAACAAAATGACATGACTCATTAGCTAAAATCCCCCAAGAAAACACATTCTTTACCTAAATCAGTTGTGGCAGCTATTAATAATCCTGCCAGCTGTTACAGGAGGCCTCTTCAAGTGTACTGAGATCTCAACTTAAAGGTCTCCTGACAATGCATCCACTGCAGCATTTTAAAAATGAGCCACATACTCAGTTAAGCCTTCTTAATCTTTATTTGTAATGACTAAAGTGATTTATCTAGGCTTCAACAGTTCATTAGCTTTAATGGTGAATACTGGGAATTTGAATATTACCATAGCCAGGTGTCAGCAGTGTCTAGGGGAAAGGAAATACTTTCCTGAATGCTAGTCACAGGACAGCAAGGAAACAGGTGAGGCTCACGTCACATTCTGTAAACAGTTGTTTAAACATTTTTGTAATGTTCCACCATCCCTTGAATAACTCCAAATATACAGCCTTGGAAGGACCAGCTAACCTTGTTTATTGCAAAAGGTCTGAGGAAGCACAAGCAGTGGCTACCCAAAGTGAGAATGATTACAAGCTTAAAATCACATTCAGTCTTCACTCAACTCTGGCTGTGGCAAAATTCAAAGTAAATGGGTATTTGAGCAAACAAGCTGCAGGTTTCAACTGTCAGCCTGGTGGCAGGGTCTCTGCAGGGTGCCACATGTACAGACATGTGGGAAAGCAGATACAGCTGAAACTCATGGTCATCTTTCACATGTATTTCTCCACCAAGTTAAAGCATATACAGAGTATCTCAATCCGTAATAAACTCCAAATATTGCAAATTCACCAGACGAGCTATCTTTCTTTAAATACCTCCAGAATCTGACACAAACGACATGTAGGGGATAAAGCTATTTTAAAGAACTTGTGATTTTCTTCCTGACGTGTACTATCAGCAATTTCCAAATTGTGTCTTTGCAGTATAAAGACAGATGTCTAAAATGAAGCATTTATATGTAAAATGAAAGATGGAACTACTGTCTCAAAAAAATCATTCTTTTCAAGAACATCCCAAACACACTCTCCTTCTTGTGAAGTGCTATAAACAAGCACTTGTGGTCTTGTCCACCCAACTATCTTGTGCTCAACCAGAACAAACACAAGAAGCCCATCTCTAGTGCTTCCTAGTTACCATTTCCACATCACACTGACGTCCTTAGTAGAAAGCTTAACAACTGCTCATGGTCAAATAACCCACCCACCCAGAAGCTCTGCTCTCCCACAGCAATCACAACCAAAAAGCCCCAACCTCTTGGTTGACACAGATCAGAAAATACCTCAAAAAAACCCTTCAAACAGAAAACATACCTCAGAAACACCTCAGTGGTGTTTTCCCTGATACTGCCTTTGTGGAGAATCAGTGCACCTACATCACACTGGGTGATTCTCTACAAGTAGTCGTATCCGGACCTGCCTTCCAGCAAAAGTTCGAGAATACCAGGACTTTGCACAATGCCACACATGGAGAATTGCTCTTTATAAAGCATATGTCAATGTTCCAAAAAGCCAAAGTGGCCCAGCACCGTCTCACTTACTTATGTATTGTGCATTGCATCACTTTTTTTTAACCTATTGGTTTTTTTGTTATGCTGCCCGGAGGAATACTGGACTTGCCAGGCTGGAAGAGGGTGATGGCCTATGGCGCTTGCCGCGGTGGTGGCTTCAGGCAAGGTTTGATGGAGTTTTCTAGCCTTTCCACAGTAGGCTGGCATTTACGCTAAAGAATAGCTACTTGTGTACTTTACAAAATTCCTGTTTAATATTTACCATTCAGACTCATCACATGCTTGCTGTTCCTCTTGCAGCTTAACCTCTTCTGGGTCATGAATCCTGACCTCAAGGAGAGCTGGTGAAGGGCAAGCTGGACAGCAGATTGCTTCTCTCCATTAAGTCTTAAACTGCCCACTCTGCCTGGGTTTTATGTTGGTTTCTCGGTATCGTTAGTTCAAGACTTCTTTCTGCCTGCCTAGATAGGTCTGTGGCCTCCACCCTTGTAGAATCTAACTGCAAAACAGTTCCTCTCACCACATCTTTTGTGGTAATCACAGAATTGCAGAGCAGTTGGTGTTGGAAGGGACCTCACGATGTCATCTTGTCCACCCCCCCTGAGTAACATGCTCTGACAAGCTCTGGGTGGTCCTGCTTAGGCAGGGGAGTTGGACTAGATGATCTCTATGGTCCCTTCCAACTCTAAAAAATTCAGTGAAATTCAGTGAAATTCATGCAGGGCCACATAAGAGCCCCTTGCCCAGGATGATGTCTAGACAGGTTTTAAGTATCTCTAGAGAGGGAATGAGAACAACTATTATTACTCCCATTGTTCAGATAAAGAATCAAACAAAAAGCTTAGGGTTTGACAAGGAAGTTAAGGGACCACAACTATAATCTTGTTTCATACTAAGCCTTAACTCAACATCACTGGGCACTTTAGAGGATATTCCTGCCCGGTGGTAATACAGGCTGAAAAAACAAACCCAATGAGATGGTGGTTAACTCAAGTTTAAGTATCACAGTTTTATTTAATTAGCACTGTTTTCTTTTTTTTTTTTTCCAGTGGGTAGAAAGTAGCTAAATGATGAAAACTGATGATTTAAAAGAAAAATTGGGCAGAGGAAACAAAAAGAAGAAAGTGAAGGACTGCAAAGGGAAAAGGTTGAAAAAGGTGCTACAAAATCTAGCCTGAACGCCTGTGCAGACTTTTTAGTCTCAGAAGGCCCAACAGTTGAGGTTTGGCCAAAGCATGCTGTCTGCAGCAGCAACCAGGATTGACCTAAGACCTCTAAGACAAGGCCAGTCCACCATCACTATTGGTGACAAAGGGATGGAACACGAAGGGAGAGCTGAGGGAGGGCCTGTAAGGCATTTACAGCAGAAGCGCTGGGAACGGTGGATGAAGAGTTAGGTCTTGGTGGGACAAGGAGCTCTGCTGGCCCATGAACTGGCTGAGGCTACTGCTACACCGGCTCCCTTGGTGGGCTGCGTTGGCTCCTCCTGGCATTTCATGGAATCACAGAATGATATGAGGTTGGAAGGGACCTCTGGAGATCATGTAGTCCAACCCCCAGCCAAAGCAGGTCCACCCAGAGCATGTTGCAGAGGCACATGTCCAGGTGGGTTCTGAATATCTCCAGAGATGGAGACTCCACCACTTCTCTGGGCAGCCTGTTCCAGTGCTCTGCCACCCTCAAAGTGAAGAAGTTCCTCCTCATGTTGAGATGGAACTTCCTCTGTTCAAGTTTGTGCCCATTTCCTCTTGTCCTGTCACTGGGCACCACTGAAAAAAGACTGGCCCCATCCTCTTGACACCCACCATTTAAGTATAAATACTTAAAAAAGTATTTATAGGCTTTGATCAGATCTCCCCTCAACCTTCTCTTCTCCAGATTAAAAAACCCCAAGTCCCTCATTTCTTTCTCAGGATCACTCCTGAGACTACGCTTAGTCTTTCTTAGGACGACGCTGGTCCTGAATGCTCAAAAAACTCATCCAGATGTCTTTTTAAACTAGTCTCTATGAATCTGGCTTTCTTTCGTGGCTGTTCAGCCTCTGGTCATGTTGTCCTCCTGTGATGGATTGCCAACTCCTCCTGAGCTGCGGGGTACCTACCGCGCGGAGGGAATACCCCAATTCTCTGCCTTTCCTGGAGCTCCTGAGCCCACGGGAAGGCCGGGCAGCCCACAGGACGACCGGGCCCCTCAACCTTCTCTTCTCCAGATTAAAAAACCCCAAGTCCCTCATTTCTTTCTCAGGATCACTCCTGAGACTACGCTTAGTCTTTCTTAGGACGACGCTGGTCCTGAATGCTCAAAAAACTCATCCAGATGTCTTTTTAAACTAGTCTCTATGAATCTGGCTTTCTTTCGTGGCTGTTCAGCCTCTGGTCATGTTGTCCTCCTGTGATGGATTGCCAACTCCTCCTGAGCTGCGGGGTACCTACCGCGCGGAGGGAATACCCCAATTCTCTGCCTTTCCTGGAGCTCCTGAGCCCACGGGAAGGCCGGGCAGCCCACAGGACGACCGGGCAGCCCACGGGAAGGCCGGGCAGTGCACGAAAAGGCTGGACAGCCCACAGCAAGCCGGACAGCACAGAGCAAGGCCGGACAGCCCACGGGAAGGCCGGGCAGTGCACGAAAAGGCTGGACAGCCCACAGCAAGCCGGACAGCACAGAGCAAGGCCGGACAGCCCACGGGAAGGCCGGGCAGCCCACAGGACGACCGGGCAGCCCACGGGAAGGCCGGGCAGTGCACGAAAAGGCTGGACAGCCCACGGGAAGGCCGGACAGCGCAGAGCAAGGCCGGGCAGCCCACGGGAAGGCCGGACAGCGCAGAGCAAGGCCGGGCAGTACACGGGAAGGCCGGGCAGCCCACGGGAAGGCGGGGCGGCCGACGGGCGGCCCCTGCGGGAGCAGCGGGCAGCGGAAGAAAAGGAGGAAACGCCGCAGTTCCAAGGTAAAGGCGAGGCGTGGATCCCGTCCCCGGAGGCGACGGGCCGAGCAGGCCGCGCTCCGCCCTCGGCCGCCCCCGCGCGGTGGCGCCGCCGGCGCTGGCCGGACGGGACCAGAGGAGACAAGATGGCGGCGGGCGCGGCGGACAGGTAAAGGCCGCCCGTGAGGAGCCGCGCCGCGCTGGCTCTGGGTCCGCGCAGTTCACCGGGCTCCGAAGCCGGGGCTGAGATGGGCGACTGGCTCGGGGCGGTGACGGGGAGGAGGAAGGGGCCGGCGGTGCTGCCGGGCCCAGCCCGCCGCCCGGCCTCCCCGGCAGAGGGCCGCCCCTGCGGCCTAGGCCGTAACCCTGTGTTTTCCACCTGCCCTAGCCGAGGAGCCGCGGGAGAGCAGCGTGTGCCCCCGTGGCCGTGCTGAAGTGACCTGAGATACCCGAGAGCAAAGGGATGAGAGCCGATGGTGTCCCGCCACGCCGCGGGGCCGCACCGAGACCAATGGCAGCTGGGCCACAGCAACACCTACCCAGGTACCAGCGTCTGCAGGAGGGTCTCGCCGGGTTAAAGCAAGACACAAATCAAAAACCTTTGTGAGGCAGCAGCTGGATGAGAGAAGAGCCCCACATTCTGTGACCGCGAAGATATGCAGGAGTTATAAAAAGTGCAAATAGAACAAAATCTGTATGCGCGCACATTTAAATACATCTTGTTTGTAACGGGATGCTCTTTTTGACATCTCTTCCTGCTGCTATAGATTTGTTAAGTACTGGCTGAAAGCCAGGTACACGTCGTACAAACAACTGCAGCAGCAAAAGGTCTGTTTTTGCTAAAACACACTCGGGTTTCCTCTGTAGTACACTTTGTAAAAGTATTTCATATCCATACAGTAGTTCTGAGCCCCTGTTGGGTTAAGTTAGGTGTTCAGTTAGTGGCTTTCACAGCTAATCAACGCGCTCCCAGTTTTTACTTGTGAGCAGGGTGGTTAAGCACTGAAGGCATGTATGTACCTGTTCTTAGTTTATTTAAAATTTCAGAAATATGTTTGGTAAGTTGGTGCTTTGCAAAACTCACTGTTAGGACTGATGAAAATACTTTGTCTATATAAAATATTATTCCTAACAGCTGTAAGATTATATATATTCACTAGCAATACTTCTGTATATACACAGAGTAAACCGCTGAAATTTTTTATTTGGATGTATAGATAAGCAACTTTGTCTAAGTGATCAGTATTAAGTATTCTAAGTTGGAAAAGACAACAGGATGGTTGGGAGGACTGAGAAGGTAAGACAGTTAAACTTAATGCTGTATCTTACTGGTTATAGCCTCCAAAATTATAATAGTGCAATGGCAATGCATGTTCCCCTCCTGACATGAGGGAAAGCAGTACTGCATTTGCACATAATGCTTGCACACCATTGGTAGCTTTCATCTAACCTGTTTGTACTTAAAACTTTCGAAGAGGTCACTAAGATATGGGATGAAAAGGGCCATTTAGCTCAAGACAAGTTTTCCTACTCAATAAAGGCCCACAACTGCTTGATGAGGATTAGTCAGACCTTATTTTCAGTTGCTTTGTTAACAGTGCGGTATTAAAGGCACCACCTCTCCCACTTTCCTAGGCAGCATCAAGAGATAATGGGATTTGTCACACCAAGGCTAAACTGAGATTAAACTTCAACCCTTTATATGGAACTATTTGTTGAAAGAGGAAGCTGCAGCACTGAAAGCAGTCAGTGCTCGACTGCATGAGACCATGCCTTTGGCAGAAGGTGAATGATGTCTTACTTCAAAAACTTTATGAAATGCAAATACAGTTAAATCCTTTCCAGTTTCTTCTTTGCAAGGCAACAATAAACCAGTGATGGACTTGTCTTAGAGCTGTTACCTGAATAACTAGGGAGAGAGAAAGCTAAGGTTCCTACTAAGGTAAGCGCAAGAGGCCTTGCTCTCCATATTGAGATTTACAGTTTGATTTACTATGAAAACCACAGAGGTTAATTTTTGGGGAGTGGGGGAGAAGGCAAAACCTTTGTTTTAGCATACAGATTTGTTTCTTTTCCTCCTACTAGCTGAAGTGCCTTTTTAGATACCTTGCAAACTAAACTTAACATGTAGCTGTTTCATACAGAACAATCGTTTTTTCACAGCTAGAAAGAGGTATCATGAGAAAAAGTGAAGCTGTCAATATAAAGGAATGTAACAGTAATCCAATAATTTGTAACTATCACTAAAACAGTAAAAAAAATAACTGGTTACAAACACAATCAGCGAACTTCTTAATTAAATTAGCAGTACCGCTGCAGGCATTCAGAGTGCTCCTAACTATCTCAACTTTATACTGCTGAAGTAAGGCACGCTTTGGGTTGTAAAACTTGTGTGCTTTAATAATTTAATAACAAATTGAATAATTTGCTTTACATTGTATGTGTCTAAAGATGCATTAAGATAAATTGCTAGCAACTTGTCCTGGTTTTACTCAACAGTTGCCTGGATGATCCAGTAAGAGGGTGAGACTACCGAGTTTCCCTTACTTGGACAACTATTTAACTTGACTAAAATGGGATTAAGTTTTTCTTATTTTAGAAGAGCACTCCTATCCAGCATATGCATAAGGTAGTATCAAGAAGCACACTACTTAAATTGACAATGATTTATTGTGTTTAGTAACATTCAATAAATACCAAGCTTATAGCTTCAGTTTGGCACTCCTTCCCCACCAAAAAATCCTTTGGTTTTTTTTTCCTGGCATAATCTCCATTGCCAGCAATGGATGTATCAGAACAAGAAGTTAATAAATAATACACACAGACAGCAGTTTTCTAAACATACCTCCTCTTTTAAAGGCAAGATACTGATTTACTAAACAAATCGCAGGCAAGTTCTTCACAGAAGAAAAGTTTGCTACAAGCTGTCTTTGAACATTGTTGTCTTCACCAATGCTGGTAGTTTACTTCATGGAGTACAGTATTTATTTTTGAACAGTACTGATGCATCACTTAAAAGCAAGTTTTTCCCCCACCCCCTTTAAGGTAAGCTGAGACATGTAACTAGTACTGAAGTGTAGGAATTTAATAGTGGTATAATGCTTGCTGAGCATTTAATGGCAATTGTGAATAAAGATACAAGAGAGGTAAAGGCAATATGATAATGTTAGTAAGTGTCTGGGGGATTATGTTTTTGTTTGTTTCAGCTTGCTTTTAAACCACTGTTCAAATGTTAAAGATACCATATTTAAATTTAACAGATGTTTTTGTTTGTTCTTAACAGTTTGACTTTCCATGAAGAGTGCTGTTAAAGACGCACCTGAAACTTTCTGCTGCTGAGGAGAATCACTTTCAAGTACTTAAATTTGAATATCCCTCTAAATTCCATTTATTTCATATTAAAAATGTGTTTTTATAAAACCACAAGGACTACAGAAAAACAGTTAACATAATAGTCTTGTATAATTTTTTCCACCACTGTATTTTACATATCACCATATCGCTTCTGCCTGAGCAAAAGAAAAAGGAATAAAAATAAATTCTCTCCCAACTATTTACACATGGGAATTACCCTGCTGTGTTACTGGATACCTCACTCTACAGTCCCTCTAACCCAAGGCGTAATCTTAGGTGTATCCTTTTGTGATTTAGGTTCTTGGAAGTTTTCAGCAAACCTTTCTCGTGCTTTATCCCAGTTCTTTTTATTCTTGCTCTGGATGATCTGAACATCTTCGATTGAGGCTGGTCTGCTGGTACCCAAACCTGCATGTGTCTTATGTAACTGAAGGTGGATCTGTTAAATGCAGTTACAACAATATTTAATGTAAGTTAGGTATTCTAAACACTTTAATCATACTTTACAATATTAATTCCCCTCTCCCCTTCCCACGCACTTCTCTTTAAGGCTCTAACATACTTAGATCATATGTGAACATCTAAAGTACCATTATAATGGTGCATCAGATCACCACTGGTAGAACTATGATCTAGAGTGCTGAATGATGTCACCTGCCACTAATGCTACTGTGAAGTACTTCTCACCGACTGAATAACGTATGATCCCCGTGCTGGGTAGCCTGACATCAAAAAGTACAGTGTGGCTCTGAGCAGCACTAGCGCCAAAAGACAACACATCTCTGGTGACAAAAATGGGGCTAACAAAGCTGCCGCACAAGTCCAGAACTGGGTGGCTACAGTGGCTTCAGGCAGCTTTTCCTCTCTCGTGTCCTGTCATCTAGTTTGGTTTTTTGCTACACCAGCCTCAGAGAAAGTGAAGGATTCCACTATAAGCCCATCTTGAACTCGCACAAATTAATATTATTTCAGTCTTCCTCTAGACTTTGTATTCAAATCTGAGGTTATCAATTCAACACCTAGAAGCTCTCTGTCTGCCCTTGCTTAGTCTCCTAACAAAGACAGGAGATAACTGGCATTTTCCACTGAAGGGGAAAATCACTGAAAAAAATACTTCAAGCAAAAAATGATTTGAGATTGGTCCTAATGAGATTATGCCTTCCTAACCACGATTTTGAAATGTTTCAAGTGAACAGCGGCTTACAGTTCATTTTTCACTGCAGATACATTTCTATTCCTTTCTGCTCCAAGTAAAAACCAGAGACCTACCGGATTCTTCATACCACCACCATCTTTGCCCAGGCCTTCCCCTTTCTTCCATCCCATCTTCTCCAACATTTTATGGCCTTTGTTGCTGTCGCTGATTTCACTTTGAAGAAAGTTTAAGATAACTGATAAGCAAGAGGTAATACCAAGAGTGTGCTCTCAGATAAATACTGAAGGGCTGAAATGTGCATGCATATGCTGCTCTAGAAACCAGAACTACTATGCTGTTTCTACTTCCATCAAGACCTATCCAGAAGACCCTAGTGCTACCTTTTGCAAGTTCTTCCATGAATATCTTCAGTTCCCAAAGCTATTCCAAGCCTCTGGTCAATACTAACTTTCTTAAAACTCCTTCTGAACTAGTTGTTTAGTTTTGGAGTTTGAGGATACAGCATGGGTGGGAACTGACTGCACCAAATCATCCCAACACACATATTTAATTGTCTCACATTTCCTTTTTCTAACTTAAAAACACAAGTTCGTTTTTCTTAAAAAAAATACACACCCCAAAAAGCAAGTACAGAAACAAAGGAATAATTAAAGAGAAAAATTAAAATTAAGTGGAATTTAAAATGCATGTCCTGAAAATGTCTTGGCATGTTCTATGATAAGCTGGATATTGACAATAAAATAAACTGCAGGTGAAGAATTTGCATGTGTACTATTACTGGGACTGGATAGGAAAAATAAAAATTGAGACACTTGAAAAATAGACACTATTGAAGGTGTCAGTAGTGCAACTGGGAGTTCCTTGATTTTTTTGGGTTTGTAAGAAAGTGATCTAAGTATCCTAACTGCCAAGTTGAATTCTGTACAGAAGATGAGGAGTTAATAAAAAGAGCATGTGAACAGGGAAGTGAGAACGCTTACTATTTTCTAGCTCTCCTAATACATTTTATGCAGGTAATTCAAAATCTTAACAAATTGTATGCTAGTAAGTAGGATACAGTTATAATAATTTTAAAAAATTCACTAGAGAAGGACACAGAATTTTTCTCCTGCCAAACAAACTTACATATGAACAGAAGCTGGACTGTCATCCCTCTCGAAGGTTCCTTCACTTCCAATTGTCTCTCTGCGTTTTCCTGCTCTATCTTTGTACTTTGGATTCTTCACTGCTTTGTTGACTTCATACTCTGTGTTCTTGATAAACAGATTAAATTCCATCAAGACAAAGAAAATGGGCTTTAAATTCTTTACTGTTGGTAACTCCACTCCTTCCCTCCAAAAGTAAGGCAGCTTCAGCCTATGTCATGAATTCTAAAACTTGTAACAAAAGCCTATAGTTCTCACTTAGGGAGTTTCTTACTGTACAGCCATACCTTGTGAGGTATGTTACTGCCATCATCACATAATAACGTAATACTGCCAAATTCATTAATGTCACAGAGGCTGTAAATAGATTAACAGATTCTCTTGAATCTTCTTTTGGTATGAAGAATCAATCTCTCCATGTTAAGCAGAAAACGGTACGGACATGGCATTGGCTTTCCGTTTAAACATTTAGTCTCTTCTGCAGCAACTTTCCTCAGAATACATGACAGAACTAAGCATGCATATAGATTCTGTATTGATACTATTTTGATAGCTGAAGAATTTACAAGTGCTAGATGTAACCCCATAGTTAAAATAATCTCTAAAACTGACGTAACTTGAATACTTATTGCCTGTACATTCTTGTTGGCCACCTTCTATGGCAGAGGACTAAAGTAAAAACTTTAAAAATGTCTGTTTTCCTTCCATCATTTTTCCAGTTGCTCATTATTTTTGCTTTCCAAATAAAAGACAGCATTGCAACTTAATGCAAACTTAATTTGCATAAACAAAATTAGAAGTATCTTAAAAAAATCTTAACCTCAAAAAGATAGGGAATCTTTCACACATTGGAATGGATCTTTTCCTAATATTTTAACAGAACTTCCATGCCCTGTTACCATCATATCTCTCTGTAGAGCTTTGTAAATAATTATTATTTAGAGTACAAAAGAAAAGCTTGAGATAAACTACCAGGCTCAACTTTGAGTGCATTTGAAAACTTCCCTTATTCACTGAAGTCTATGTCTTAAAACAGAATCACAAAGTAGTTGTAGGCTTCAAATACTTAACCAACTTCTACTGTAAACTCACCTGTAAACCGTATTTTACCCGTATTTGTTTTAATGCTTTTCTTCTGACTAACTCTCTCTCTTCTTTGCTAAGTGCTGGGCAAACTAAAAGGAAGAACACAAGATTGAATTTCTAATTAATAATGTACCAATATTTAGAAACATCGAACAACTCGAGTTTTTGTTCTAACATTATTGCACAGACACACATACCAAGAAAATACATCATCATGTATTGTAGAATTATTCCCAGTTGACAAGAAAATTGTAAAATTGAAAACAAACCCAGAGTAATAATTATGTCTATAAAGTAAAGAACTTAATAGAAAACACATCCCATAATAACATGACTAACCAGAAGGTTCAGTTTTCTTGTCCAGGCGAAGATGTGCTCTGACTTGTCCTGGTTCACATCCATCACAAGTATCACTGCCAGGATGTATGTGAAAAGAAAGCACAGTTTCACCGATTTTCACTTCATCTCCATGCTCCAAGATGTAGGGATCACATTTTGTTTTAGGCTACAGCAAAAGAAAGTTTTGGCAACCATGTTAATCAGTTACTAATGATGGGCACAAACTCTGTTTCACGAATATTGCTCATAATATAGTAATTCAGTTTAGTCTCACAAATGCAGGCAAGTATTTAACTACAGTAGGTATTTCACTCTAGCAACTGCAGTGAATTTTTCCTAATATAAATCAGACATTTAGTATTGTGTGCCCATAAAAACAAGGGAACCAAAAAAGAGATTAATGTATGCAAGAAGCTATACAATGAGGTTGTTAGTGATCTGCTATGACATATTTAATAAGGCCCCATGCCTACAGTTTTCTGCAACATATACAGCATTACAACAACAGGGACTCACCTGGAGAATCTGATTTCCATTAACAACTGTTCCATTCTGACTGCCTTGATCCACAAGAACGTAATTTTGCAAATCGTGGTCAAAATATACTTCTGCATGGAACTGACAAACAGAAGCCTAAGTGAAATGTTCTTATTAACCAAATACTTCACAATATATATGTTATTTTAAAGTAAGATTTCAGGTTGAATAACTAAGAAATTCAAGATTCAAAGTATAATTTTTTTACAGAGCATTATGCTGTGGATTTGTGAAACTCCCGATTTTAAAAAATACTTTTCTAGATTTGATATCGCACTGCTGTTTGTGTTCACTTCCTATTCAGTAAAATACTGTATGTTTTCTTTTTTCTAACTTCAAATGTGGCTAAACCCACAACTCATTCTAAAAGTTCTTAAAAAAATTAACATAAAATTTTGCAATATTTAAAGTCATAAAAATCTAAAGCTTATTCCTGCAGTGATCTACTTTTCAGCAGACAGAAACAAGAATTACCTTACTGACTCCAACTTCAGGAATCTGAAGTGTGTGTCCAACGTCTTTTTCTCTGGAAAGGCAAGTTGATACCCAAGTCACAAAAAAGCTTAGAAAAGATCTGTTTCAGTTGCAACTGAATACCATGTTTCTCTTCTGAACTATTGGGGAGCTTTCCAGATATAAAACACTGTGTTGCAATATACACAATGTAAAGATGACCTTCAAATCCATTCTTCCATCTAGAATCTATACATGGTAGGCAATGAATATATGAAAAAGCTGTATCTTTAAATTCTTATCTATAAACATGACATTTCTATTGGATTTTTTGTACTCATAAGGCCTGTAAATAATTGTCTGAATTCCACTTTCTCCAAGTTCATCTTGGCATCAGTCTTCAATTCTGAAATTGCATTCTTGGTAGCGTTAGGTAGGTAATATAGAATCATAGAATCGTCTAGGTTGGAAGAGACCCTTGGGATCATCGAGTCCAACCATCTACCCTACTCTACAAAGTCCTCCCCTACACCATATCCCCCAACACCACATCTAAACGTCCCTTGAACACATCCAGGGATGGTGACCCAACCACCTCCCTGGGTAGCCTATTCCAATGCCCAACCACTCTCTCTGTGCAAAAATATGAACAAGGAGAGAATAATCTATATAGTTGGGGGGTCTTTTTGGTTAAAAAACACTGCAGTAGGAGGAAGGGATTTGTGTATTAGTTTTTTATACCAGGGGATAAAGAAACAATGCAGCTAGCAAATGATCTATATGCAAATTGCAAACAGAATTGTCACCTGTTAATCTTCACATAAATGCACCTAGAAAACTCCAGCTGTAAGAGTAAAACCACATCTATCAGCTTTAGAAAAAAACAGTTGAAAGGGTGTGGTTCTCAGTAAGCATGGAAAAAACCATTAATTAAAACCATCATTAAATTCATCATGCAAAATGAACAAACCAGATTTTGGGGTTTTTTAGTATTACAACTGGAAGAATGCATACAGGCTAGCACTAACCCCAACATCTAAGAACTATAAACCAACTGTACTGGGATTTGAATCAGTGAGGAACTCCAGGGTTTGCTTCCTTGTGATCCTGAATTTCAGAAGTGTACTCTTCCATTTCTGAGAAAGTTACCTTCGTGGCCCAGAAAAAAAGTTACTTTCTAGAAAGCAAGTTTTCAACGAATGACTTGCAGCGATGCTGCCATTAGGACTCAGATACAAGATCAAATTACCACTGACAAATCTGACTGCTCAGCTACATTGACTGCCTATGCTGTTATCGCAGCAAGCATGCTGTTACGTGACATGACTTACGTTTCTACTGTGTGCTAACCTAACTCAAGAGTACTTCACAGCTGCTGCACCCTAGGAGGACAAGCATAAACAGTAGGGCCAAGCAATCCTGAGTGGCTTCCACAGCTTTCAAAGTGAGGTACAGTTTCAGATAACACGTAACACTTCCATTCAGTTTTACCTTCCAATTGTAGCAGGTTTGACAGCTGTGATAATATAAAGTGATCCAGTCTGTAGAACTGGTGATCTTATTACAATTACTCTGATACAAGGAGGCCAGATCTTTTCTTCATCTGTAATTATAAAGAAAAATACTGTTACTATCAAGAAATTACAGTTTCACCTCTACAGTCTATAGCTTTCAAACAACAGATACACATTTGGCTGTTATCTGGCTGTCTCCTATGCAACTTTCAGAGAAAGGAATTATACTGTATAAGCACATCTGAGAGAAAACTTTGATGAGACTACAGTTTCAAAGGCTGACTGCACACTATAATATTAACCAGAATTAGGAAAACATTTTTATTTACATATACACAACTGTTTAGTTACACCAACAAAACAAAGATACTCACAGAATTTCTTAGCATATTATACATTTATGGACCATTAGTCATAACAGATCAGAATATAATTTTACTTTGAGAAGAGGCTGCATCTTTTTGTTCACCACATCACAAACCTAGTGCGTATAGAACTTTATATTTGATAATTTCCATGTCAAATGTACTTTTACTAGTTTTTATTCTTCTTAGCACTATGCACCAATACAGAGAAGAATAAATAATACATAAGCCAACAGATGCATATACTCTTTTGCTTCAGTATCTGTCAAGTAATTACATTCTAACAGCTGTATGAATTCTGTTCTTGGATGTACATTTCCAGAAACAGTCTCCAGTGCTCTCAGCTAGGAACAGACATGGTAAGATGGGAAGACACTAGTTCAAAGGTACTAGGAGGAGAGAAACTGCCTCTAGTTCTTATTATTCCAGCATTACTGCAGAACTGATTATTAGGAAATAGTGAGAGAAGGAAATTTAATCTAAGAGCCTGTTGACAGCAGATCTTGAATTAATTAATACTCGGCTACTCAGATTCTGAATTAAGTAAAGACAACAGAAGAAACAAACTGACTATTTCTCTGTGATTAGGGCACAGGCTGCACTACAGACTTCTATAGGTTGTATTTCATTCAGTGATTTGGAATATATGTAGTTCCAATTGGTCACATTAAGCTTTTCACAGGTTGCCTTTTTTTTTTTTGCGAGAGACCATTCCGTTCTTGAGGAAGTCTTAAGGACCTAGGAGAACACCTCCTTCGGTATAAACTAGCATACAGGTTTCCTCTCTACACCAATTTCAATAACAGGATAGGATAATAGGTTTTCATATAATACTGAGTACTCTACATTCCTCCTTTTCACCACAGTGGATTCATCTTGCATTGAATCACACATGATTGCTTATGAACAGTACCAGAAATATTATACAGTAATTGAAGAGAGTTAATACACAGAATTACTGTGAGGTGTGTACTAGAATCTCTACTTTAGCAATAGACTTTCTTTTCTCCTGTCACTATCCTAATCACTATCCTCATTTTATTCTACCACTGAGGTTTCTACACAAGCACAGGAAGTTATACCCCTAAACAGCTTTTACAAAAACACCACTACTTACTTCTGGCTACTGTGCAAGTAAAGAGAAGGAAACAAATACTGGTAATGTATAGCACTTTTCAATTTAAAGTATCTCAATTCACATGCCTTTTTTTTTTTTTAAATTATCTAAACTGTTTTCTTGTTTGTTCTTAATGGGTCCTGGAAAAATACAGTAACATCATACATAAAAGCCACAATAATTCACCTTCATCTTCCAAGTCTTCTGAATCCGCAGTTTCTTCACTTGTTACTTCATCCTCAGTGCTGTAGGCTTCACACTCAGAATCTGTAATTTCACCTTCTTCTGGCTCACTCTCTGTGTCTGCTGTTCTACTGTCATCTGTGTACGCTGCAGTATCTGGTGTACTTTTGCGTGAATGTGAATTTACACTGTCTATAGAAATTGATTCTTTGGCTGTTAGGTTGTTTCGTGGTTTTGTGTCCATTTTGGTCTTCTTTCTTACATTTGGAGACTCTTCTTCTTCAGTAGAACTTACTTGCTCAGTAGTGGAAAAGCAATTCAGGCTGTTAGATGATTTCTGCTCTTCTGTGTCCAAATCCTGGAGGGGAGTTATAGAATGTTAAAATTCCTTGCAGATTGAGCTATTCTAAAATCTGCTATCACCTTGGAAGTACATTCTTCACTAGGAAAAATTATTTTTACTGCTATAAAGAAACAGTTACATTTCCAGAAAGTTTAACGCATGCAGTCAACAGAACATTTCAGTAGAAACATTTTCACATTCTATTAGACATGACTGAGACCATCTTCTGTTTGATAAAGTGACTGCACTCCTCTTCTAAACTTCACGTATTTCTTCTTCGTTTCTCATACAACACTTAAGATCCTTGTCCTCACTTCCAAACTTGTACAACAGCATCTTGAATATTTTCCAGTTTTGCTTTTATGACACCTACTTGTGTCCCTCTCTTACTCAATTCTTGCAACTTGTATAAAAGTTCTTTGATTTATCTTCATCATATCTTCCTCCTGATGTTGTTTTCTCATTTTTTTCCGCAATGGTCTGGAATATCAGGAATGCCCACGCATGCTCAATTAATAACCTGCTTTTTTTTCCTTTCAAAATTACAACTTGAACAAAGCCTTTCATGAAGATGCTGTAGAGAACTTAACTTTAATTTATGCTAACTTTAATTTATGCTAAATGTGAATCCATTTTCTACTACAAATTTCTCCACTGAATATCAGGCAGATTAGATGACTGCAGGTTCTTCCATTGCCACTTGATTTCATCACCAGAAAAAAAAAGACTTTTTTTAAACTGAGAAATCTAAATTTTCAGATTAATTTTGCCAGAGTATCATGAAAATTCTCAATCTAGTAGCCCTGATGACCAACTTAAAAGAAAACAACCAACCAACAATTGGCTTTAAGAGATAAATTTAAAAAATAATCAGATTTTAAGTTATTTGCCATCTTGCATTCAGAATGAATGCATTCAATGGCCCTGAATTGTACCAAATACTGCAATACAGCAGTTAAAATAAAAAACATCCTTGACTTTTTTTTCGGTAAGTTTTCATATACAGCATTTTACATTTCAAGATACGTTAATTAATGTGAATGGTAACATCATGGAAACTAAAGCATCTTCACTTTCCAGAACTGTAAAAACTCTTATCAGTGGCACAGTTGTAAGACAAACAAGAATTCCTCTCAGCCCAGTAGTCAAACTGATGGAACTTTACAGTGTACTTTTGAAACACTTTCAATAAGACATCAGATTCTCAGGAATAATCAGCAAATTTTAAAAGACCACATGCTTTAACTGAAGGACTGTTGGTTTGTTTAGGGTTTCTATACAATGCACCACCCCTCCCGAATCCTCTAAGTTTTGGAACTAGGAAGGAACAGGATCACAAGGTCACTGCATAATGTTGTTTACTTTAAATAAGAGATGTAGCAATGCTGCCAGAAGTAAGACTACACAGTTTGTACATGTCAGACACATTAATTCCATTAGAAATCTTTTTGGTAAATCTGATTATTGCTTTTGTGAATGATCTTTTCCACTATATTTGTCTATATTTATGTTTGGTAAAGATATTAGATCAATATTACCAATGTGGTCTGCAATCCTAAATGTATTTCTTCCGGTAATAGTGAGGTACCAAAGTTTTACTAAGCTAATCTGAAAACAGAAAAACTCAACGGTCTGCTCAAATGACAACTGAGGCAAAGCAACAGATGACTGTGATGCACTACTGTCCAAGTATGACAGCTTCAATCACTTAGCTCTTTCTCCACAGTGAATCCGGTAATACTTGGTTTTGGCATCATTTCAGATATTCTAAATTAAAAAATAAAATGGTGCTGTTTCAAAGCCTACCTACTGAAGGGCAGGCTCTGTTCTGGGTTGAAAAAAAAAAATTTAAAAAACACTCATACAGATAAGACTGCAGATTCTGTACACACATTCTGCCAATATGACCATTAAGTTTGTTCTCAGCAGTTTCTCTATTTTTTTCCACCATTACTACAATCAACTGTTAAGAAAGCTAATATAAAACTGCATTCCTAAAGAATATGGATTTTGAGCCCCTTCTGATTTCACAGATCTGTATTAAAATGCATATCTTGACAATAATTTTGCCTCTACATAGCCACTGCTTAAAAAACGGAGACGAGCAATAAACAGAATATTCAGTAAATAGCATCCTCAATGACCTAAGAAACACCAGCAACACACTTCATTTCTCAATGGCGGCATATTTAATTCTTCACCCCAAACTCATGGGGTGAAAACAGCACACAAAGTATCTAAGTACGTGCTCATTATAACCATCTTTGTTACACCAGGATAGTAGGCACACACATTCCTTCTAAACAGTCAGCAGACGTACCTGAACGGTCATAGGTTGAATATGGACTGCCCATACGTGATTCAGCTTTGAAAAACTTTCTATCTATCACCATTGGCTTTTCTCCCACTAAGCATGAGTGAAGTTGAGAGTGGGATGAATCCAACCCATAAACTCTTTCTTAACTACAGGGTTGAGTCAGTTCATATTTCTGCATCCCTGACAAAGACAGCCAAAGGTGCAGGTGGAATTTTATGTATTCCATAAGGAATGACAACCATCTAAGAATTACAAATCATACAAATTACAAATCCAGTTTGTGTGACTGGAATCAATGGTTTTGCCTTACAAAGAATAGACCACAAACTACTGATTACAACAACCTTCTGAAGTGCAGATTGGCCTACTTCTAATATATACATGAATCATCATAGTAACTGAAGTGTTTTTAATGAAAAACTCAAAATATTTTAAGCATTTAACTATACTTTTTGCTTTACTGCGACAAAGATATTTTGTCTCTCAAAACTTCACATTTTCCTCTATTATGCCAGATCAACATACATGTTCATGCAATTCTTCAGCATGTCTACAAATTAGAACTTAAAATTTATCGAGAGCTTAATTCTAATAAATGCACTATTTAAACTGTGTTGTTTTCTAAATCAATTTTTTTTTATATACAAAACAGACAAATATATACAAATACAACTTTTCAGAAATGCATAGGCTGTTGCTTTTTGGTTTGCTAGAAGTTCAGTAGGTGACCTAATGGAATCATGGGTATTCAACGCCCTCATCTGAAGGGCTGAATACATAAGATCTTTAGCACTTACTCTCAATTTGAAATATTAATCTGAAATTCAGTATTTCACTTAAGAAACATTTTTCAAGAAGTTTAAAATAGCTCTTTCATTCAGATGACTAAACTTGCGTTTTCTAGCACTGTTTCACAAGTACTTAATTTACTGTCTTCCACCCTACACAATACTCGAATTTCCAATGCAAAAAATCTACTTATAAGCCAGAAAGAAAGTAAAGCTCTTCCTGTATGATAAAGAATCCATTTTACACACTGGTGAACAGCTCTGAAATACAGGAAACAAATTTGCCTTACCTAAAGAATGCAGTTTGTTTAGTCAGGACACCCTATGCTAATCCTGTGATGTTAAATATGTCTCTTGCCAAATATTCTAGAATGCCATCAAATTTTTCTTCAGATGTTTTACTTATACAGCATTTCAAATATGTCTCAAAGTTACTTTGTAAATGGACTGATTTTGATCAAACAGCTTCAAAAAATTAATTCCTGTAGGAAAATAGGTATCTAAACATCAGCTACTAGATGCTATTTTTCCTATAATAAAAATACCAAGTTTAAACACCATGAAAGCATTTGGTGTTTCAACTCTACCTTCACCAGAAGCTGCCAATCCAAAAGAAGAAATCTTCAGATTAGCCATGGTTTCTGTCAACTGATGTACCTAAAGATGGGATGAATATCAGCAAAAAGTAAACTACATGTGATAAAAGTAAATAAAAGTCACTGCTTCAAGAGTCGTATGGGAAATACTACTACAAAAGCCTTGACTCTCCTACAGAGGTAACTAGGATGCATCTATAATGGAAAAGAATATGGCAGAAGTTAATTTTGAGCACTATGCTAAAATAAAAGAATAAACTGTAAAAATAGTTTCTGGGAGAAAGATGGCATACGTGCATCCAAATTTTGCTATGTATTTCTAATGGTCCCAATCCAGCCAGCAGAACTACATAAAGCAGTAGTAGAACTGCTACGATTGCACACAGCCTTTCTCCAACCTGTATGGATGCGCAAGATCTAGATGTCAGGGCAGGGATCACAGTATCATTTATGCCACCTTGTGATATGCTTCAGTTGTTTGTTTTGTTTGTTTGGGGTTGGTTTTTTTTGTCTGTGTTTTGGTTGTTGTTTTGTTTTTTTTAACTCTTCCTAACTTATTTAAAGATTTTTCTTGTACAAGAGATAATTATGCTACTTCTCGCCCTCTTCTTTTTTTGGCCCACAACTACAAAAAGATATCAGAACTAAACTATATGCCTGAAAGTTCCAAAGTATTCCACCCATCCTCCAGCACAGAAGCTATCTAATACTTTATTCTGGCAAATACAATTCCTGATCATCTATTAAAAGCAAGCATGGGGGTAGCACATTAATTTTTGCAGCAGACACTCACTAGTACTTGTTTGCTACCTCAGCTTGATAAAAATACAGTAATATATTAACAGATTAATTTTTTCTTCAGTTTCTCAGATTTATATTGCTTTTTCAAGAATGCTGCAGTATTGGTGGAGCATACACTTGCCATTTCTCTAGTGTTAAGCATCTCAACTTACTACTTATAAACAGATACTGTATGTAAGTTAGCTGAGCACATCAAATCCTTCACAATACCGACAAACTAAATAAAAACTAAAAACCCCCTTCTCTGACCAGAAAGTTAACAAATCGGCCCAGTTGCCATCTTTTTTAGATTAAAAAGAGATTAACTTTGGTTTAAAAAGAATAAGTCATTGAAAAATCATATGCAGTTTTTGTAAAGACTACGTAGGTACCAGTATTGTATATGTAGAAGTATTTCCTGTGATAATCTACACACTCTAATTCTAAATTTCCTTATTTCTTGTATTTGACAAGTTTTAAGTAATACTAAAAATCTATCAATGCCTGCTCACACTTAATCCCTTAACTAAAAAAGAGAGAAAAACAAGTTTAAGAAGTGTTTTGTGTACTTGAGGTTCCATAACTACTACTCACTGTCTTCCCTCGCTGCACATGCATATTCTTTAAAAGCCACCTCCTTGTCATCCAGCAATAATAATGTCCAGGGAGTGTATGATACAGTCCCAGAATTAGACCCTGGTATTGCTTTATTTACTATTGTCTATAGTGGTACCACTATATTGTCTGCAGACCAGACAATAAACCAAACCGTTCTCCTACTTGTACTGGCTATAGAAAAATGAAGTCAAGTAAAACCCACATTTATCAAGAAATTAGGTAATGTTTGGAGGCATTTTTCAGGCTAGCAGCACAATTTAATAACCAATTGGGAAAAGCAATAATGAAGTGCTAATCTTCAAAATAATTGCCACACCTTTAATTATTTAACCAGCATTCAGGGATAGGTTTTATTTTAACTTTTTTCTTTTGGTAAAGAGTGGAAGAGCAAATGGAATGAAAAAGGAGAAGGCTAGACATTACTGTGTAGGAAAGCATTTCTAAAGTCAACACTTCAACTACAGGGTTCTACTTAAAACCAGAGGTTTCTAGTTTTATTTTAGGATGTAAATAATACAATAACTAGCATGAACTAATCAGTGCCATTAAAAATACCAGACCAAACTGGAAAACAATATTGCCAAGAAATATCAGGAATATATGAAGTAGATTGTGCAGCTTATAAACTACATTTTCCATTTTATAACGGAAAAAATCTACAATCTTTTATTCTAATTAATCTTCATCTTTTATTCTAATAAAACCTTTTTAAGCTTATGAACAAACTTCTTATATGATTAACAACCACACAACAAGAATAAAGTATTTTAACTCAGTCACGTAAAATATGACAGTAAGGTGCTTTGTTTTTTCTAAATCTAACAATGCATTTACATAAAAGTGCACTGACAAAAAGGTAATCTTTTCTTTTTTAAGTTTAAAGAGGAGAGTAATTGTTTTAAGTTTCACTTCGTATTCTCCCTTTTTTAAATTTTTTTTTAAAGAAAGTTAAGGCCTTGATTCTTACTACAATAGTAATTTTCACTTACTGTTCACAGATGGAAAGATCTGGGCACCACAGAATCTGTTTTCCTGTTATCTTTTTGGTCAAATTAATTCACAAATGAAGCAAAGTACTCAGTTCAGGATCAATAAAACACATCATAAAAAGTGGATGTCTACTTCCTACCTTGTAACTGTACAAGCTTCACACAAAAGATTTATTAACAAAACCATCTACATGAAAATATGTTATCAATACAAAACAAGCTAAAGACAAGCAGCTGTTTGTAGTATAATCACATGACAGAAGTGGATTGTGATGAGATCCCAGAAAGCAGTCAAAATTATTTGTTAGGTCAGAGCTATATATGCCACAGAACTTTTATACACTTACTTGTTGATTTAGGTCAATATGTAAGAGTTTATCACAGAGCTAAATTTAAGACATCTATTAATTGTACTACATGATAAAGGCTCATTCCTACAAGCTTTCCATGATGTTTTTCTGACACGTGATGAATAAAGTTCTATATTAACAATGCATTTTGAGAGTGACAGAATGCTAATTCAGCAGTTGTACACAGCATGCCCAAAACTTGGATGCTGCAGCAGCTCAATTTTCTGAAGTTTAAAGGATCGTTGTATCTAATATTGCCAAGTATCTCTCAAGTTTTCAAAATGGAATGGTTCACGTGAAGTTCTCAAAGAACAAAATTCTCACAGTAGCCACAATCTATTTATAAAATCTGTAATCGATGAACTACCATGATCCATTTAACCTACCTTCACTGGTTCTTAATGTAAAGAGTTTCTATTTTCAGATCTTTCTGAAGACCTCACTCCTGAGACAAAATTTTTGAAGTCTGTACTGATGCTACATAACTATTATGTAGCATAATTATTTCAGATTTCAACCAGTCAGGTTAGCTGAGGCCTACATAATGAAATTATGCAACAGTCAAATCAAAAGCTTTAAAAAAATGTGAACTAAGGAGTGCTGCAAACTAAAGAAATCAAAACATTAAATTAAATCTTAAGTAATAAAATAAGTTTGCAGAGTAGGACTATATACATTTGATTCAACATCAATAATAGTGTTCATTAAGAAAATGATTCTTGAGGTTTAGTAGCTGTGTTAGAATAGAACTTCTGGTGTTCAGGAGTGAATAATGTTTTCCAAGGCAGTCACTATGTCCTATATGGTATGCTTTCTCAGCAATGAGAAGCAACAAAATAGCAGTTATGTTTGTTAGAGCTTAAAATGTAAGTTAAGTACAACAGGTATTATATTAAGACGTACAGCATATCCACACACCATAGACAACAAAAAAAAGTATTGACCAAATAAAAACAGCAGTACGAGAGCACAACACACAAAGAATTAGAACTACACAGGCATTTTATCAACCCCAAATGATGTCAGAGCTATAGTAAAATATCAATAAAATGGGTTTGGAACATAGTCACAGAGAAGAGGTAGTGTGTATGCATTTTAAAAACTTTCAGTAATTTTTTGATTAATCACGTGAATTAAAAAAACCCAAACAACAGCCAACACAAAAAAAACCCACAAGACAAAATTCTAAAATGAATACACTGACATAACTCGGAACTTTTGATGTAAATCCAGTTCACACAATTCCCCAAATTCATTCTAGTGTGCTTGCTAATCAGAGAGCTTCACTGACACTCAATTTTAGCTATCTATACAATTGTATTGTAATAAAATAATGCTGAAAAAGTGAGGGAACCCAACTTATTTGAACACTAATTATATGTTAGCAACCTGCTATATATAATTTAAAGATGTCTGAAACCTTCAGAAAATAAGCATACATCCCCTACATAAAACTAAACCCCACAACCCATAAATTGAATAATGAAAAAAACACCAAACAGGATTTGCATTTTCTATCTATCAGTTCTAAAGTTACCTTATATTCATTTGCAGTAATCCGCTCTGGTTCTTTTCTCTTCTTTTTCCCTTTTTTATCCTTGGTGTGCTGCGTACCAGAGGGCTGGTAAGACTGCAAATCCACTCGTGAATGAAACTGGTATCGGCCACTTTCCACATCACAGTAGTAATAAATTCCAGTTGCTGGATCGTAATATAGTTGATTTTCCTTCATAAGAAACATAAAGAACAATATTATCATTAATTCAATAAGTATGTTGTTCAAAGAAACACAAAGAACACAAAAAAGTCAATAAAGAAGCAAATGCTACAAAAATAAATTTAATTTATTGCCAGTTAAAAGAGTGCTGGAAGATGAGAAACAGAAACAAAAACACCTCTCCCTGCTTCTTTTTTCCCAAGCTCTACTTCACTCCTTCATTCCCAACTCCTCTATGTCTCTTACATCTGCTCAAGTTGCACAGGGAGATGAGGAGCTGGAGGTTACAGTCAGCTCATAACAATTCCTCTCTGCTGCTCCTTCCTCCTCACACTTTTCTTCTGCCTAGCATGGGTCCTTCACATGGGCTGCAGTCCTTCCAGAACTGCTAAACTGTGGGTCCTCCATGAGCCACGGGTCCAGCCAGGGGAACTTGCTCTGGCATGGGCTCTCCATGGACCACGGTTCCTTAAGGAGCTACTCCAGTGTGGGTGTTCCTCCACAGACCTCAGTGGGGATATCTGCTCCAGTGTGGTCCTCCTCCACGGACTGCAGGGAATTGCCTGCTCCAGTGCTTGGAGAACCTCCTCCTGTTCCTTCTTCTTTGACCTTGGTGTTTGCAGGGTTGTTTCTCACCCACTCTCCCTACTTTCACCCCTGCTCCCCAACACATAAACACTCCACTGTGCAGTATTTTGCACTTTCTTAAATATGCTTCCACAGAGGCACCACTACCTTCTCCAATGGGCTCAGCTGTGTCCTGCAGTGGAACCTGCTGTGTCCAGGTAGGCCCTGACCTCTTCTCACAGAGGCTGCCTCAGCACCACTACCAAAACCTGGCCAGTAAACTCAATACGAGAACATTCCTGTAATTCAGAACAGTTACTGAACAAGAAAACATACTATTTTGTGTAACTGCACTATAAACTGTAATCTATAGTCCCAAACATTTATGTATCTAACTGTATCCACAAACTATGTCAAAAGCAATACTATCATTTATAACTTAATTTTTAAAGTCCAGAAGCATCCCTGAAAACAAGCAGTTTCATGTACCACGTGCACTTTTTTAAAATTAATTTGAGTGTAACGCTGCAAACAAAACCTGTCTTCATCACAGTAGTTCCACTGCCATTTGTGACACTGTATATACTTATGTATGTATGTACATATACACATACCTCATAAAACAAAAAGAAAACCTCCCCAAAAGCTGTCTTATGAAAAACGTATAGCAGAACTTAAATATTATGAAATTTTGATCCACTGACATCTTTTTTTAAAGCAGTGTTTTCTTTCCTGTAACATCAAACTAGTTGGTAACAATACTCACATAAAAGTATAAGTATTTAATATACTTTCTGTCAACAGGCTTTTCACTGTGGAGAAGCCACTTAGTTCAGCAATCTGTCAATTCCTAAGCAAGTCATCTTGTAGCTCAAGCTTTTAATTTTGAAAGAGTTCCAGAGGAGCTTTATAGCATAAAATTTCACAAGTCAACTATCTAGAAGATAGCTGAAATGTAACTGAAAGAAAATCTAGTTGTTTATCTCTGCCTGCTATCTTGAAATAATTCAACAACTAATTAACAAAATTCCATTACCCTTTTTCTTCAGTAACATGTTCTTCAAATCATAAAGTCAGCTTGGATCTTAGTTCTTTACCCACATCAACTTTTACTACTAAAAGTTTGTAAGAGAGAAAAAAATGCCAAGGGTTTTGAAAACAATTCTTACTGAATTGTAGTAGAATCCAGTGCTATGGTCATAATACAATCCTGTGTTTTCATCATAAATAAATCCGGTTTGTGAAACAGCAGCTTCTGCAGCAGCTCTCAAGCTCTCTGCCAAAGAGCCCTCTGGTACTGAAGTATCTTCTGCTTCCTGACAACAGAAAGTAAGAAATTAAGTTTTCTTCTAAAAACAATCTCCGTGGTTCTTTAGCATTTTACAATGCCCTATTTTAAATAAAACAAATTAGCGCAATATGGACTTGAATTAATTCAGTAACTATTAAACACGAAGGCAAAAATCTAGCTGTGATTTACTGATAAATTCCTACTGATTTCAATGGGACCAAGACTTCGGCCTGTGCCTTTCATTTTCCCCATCCTGTATTCAAAAGTAGTTCACGTCAAAAATACACACAGTGAGTATCTTCAGTACATTCCTAAAATAGATTTCTGCTCTCTGTTCCATTTCAGTTGTGAGATGCTAAGGCACAAGATCAGTTAAGTGGGTGAGAAGAAGTGAGTGATCTACGAGAAGGCTGCATAGCAGGGAAAAAAAACGCACAACAAAATAAACACATAAAAAACTCAAAGAACTTTTTTCTCCTTACAAGTTGCCTCCTTATATCAATGGGGAAAACCCCCCACCACTTTAGGAAAGCCAGCATGGCCACACTGAATATATTCTGCTGATGAAAAAACATCATGCATCCAAGCTACATAGGACATATGTTTGAGAATGTGTTTTTTTTTTTTTTCTTAAAGAGATATAGGAGTGGGTTACACTTCCAACATACTACAAAAAGAACTAGTTTCAAAGCACAATAATGCTTGTCTGCTATCATCAGCACCACACCATCACAAAAAATAATTTCATACATCATACATCATACATCAAGACCAAAAGCACATCTTTTCAATGGAAATTATGATGGACGAGCAAGGAGTTTCTGCAAAAACTGAGAGGGAAGAAGGAAGTTTACAGAACATGTTAAAAAGGACTGGCCACTTGGGAGAAGTATAGGAGCGCTGTGAGAGTCTGCAAGGATGCAACACTTGGGAATTAAACCTGGCAAGGGATGTCAAGGACAGTAAGAAGGGCTTCTTTAAGTACATCAGCAGTAAAAGGAAGACTAGGGAAAATATGGGCCCACTGCTGAAAGAGGTGGGTACCCTGGTGACGAACGATGCAGAGAAGGTGGAGTGACCTGAATGTGTTCTTTGCTTCAGTCTTTACTTCTAAGGCCGGCCCTCAGGAACCCCAGACGATGGAGGTAGAAGAGAGAGCCTGGAGTTAGGAAGACTCTCCCTCGATTGCAGAGGATAGGGTTAAAGATCATTTAAGCAAACTTGACACCCACGAATCGCTGGGCCTGACAGGATGCACCCAAAAGCACTGAGGAAACTGGAAGATGTTATTGCGAAGCCACTCTCCATCATCTCTGAAAAGCCATGGAGAACAGGAGAGCTCCCGGAGGACTGGTGGAAAGCTAGTGTCACACCAGTCTTCAAAAATGGCATGAGGGAGGATCCAGGAAACTACAGGCCAGTCAGCCTGACTTCCATCCCTAGAAAGGAGATGGAACAGCCCATCCTGGACATCATCTCTAAGCATGCAGAAGAAAAAAAACATCATCAGGAGTGGTTAGCATGGATTCACCACAGGGAAATCATGCATTGTGATCAGCAGTGCAGAGTCCAGTTGGAAGCCTGTAACTAATGGTGTTCCCCAGGGGCCAGTACTGAGTCTGGTCTTGTTCAACATATTTGTCAATGACCTGGATACAGGGACAGAGGGTACTCAGCAAGTTTGCTGATGATACAGAACTGGAAGGAATGGCTGACACACGAGAAGGCTGTGCTGCCATTCAGCGAGACCTAGACAGGCTAGAAAGCTGAGTGGTGAGGAACCTGATGAAATTCAACAAGGGCGAATGTAGGATCCTGCACCTGTGGAGGAATAACCCCATGCACCAGTACAGGTTGGGGGCTGACCTGCTGCAGAGCAACTCTACAGAGAGGGACCTGTGAGTCCTAGTGGACAACAAGTTGACCGTGAGCCAGCAATGCACCCCTGTGCCCAAGAAGGCCAATGGTATCCTGGGATGCATTAAAAAAAAAAATGTGGCCAGCAGGTCAAGGGAGGCTACCCTCCACTCTGCCCTGGTGAGGCTGCCTGGAGTACCGTGTCCAGTTCTGGGCTCCCCAGTTCAAGAAGGACAAGGAACTACTGGAAAGAGTTCAGTAGAGGGACTGCAGCATCTCTCTTATGAAGAAAGGCTGAGAGATCTGGGTCTGTTTAGCCTGGAGACAAGAAGATTGAGCTGGAACCTCATCAATGCTTATAAATATCTAAAGGGCAGGTGTCAAGAAGGTGGGGTCAGGCTCTTTCATTGTGGCCTGGTGACAGGACAAGGGGCAACAGACACAAGCTGGAAGTTCTGTCTGAACATGTGGAAAAACGTTTTTACTTTGACGGTGCCAGAGCACTGGAACAGGCTGCCCAGAGAGGTTGTTGAGTCTCCTTCTCTGGAGACATTCAAAACCTGCCTTGATGCAGACCTGTCCAGACTGCTTTAGGTGAACCTGCTTTGGCAGGGGGGTTGGACTAGATGATCTCCAGATCATTCCAACCCCTAAAATTCTGTCATTCTATGAAATGAGATTTTAATAGAGTATGGACTTTAAAATTGGTAAAAGCTTAAACAGTTCTACAACCTGTGAATTCTGGATGAAATTTTCCTTTTCTCCACCTTCAGCAACTTCAGTGCTATCCATCTTTAAAGGAATACTTGCATCTGTCTGCGATTCCTCTGTGGAATTATGCTCAGTGGCTTCCGTGACATCATTGTGCTGCACTGGCAGTTCAGATGCACAATCCTGAGTATCAGTGTGATTGTAATAATTTTCATAGTAGTAATAATCTGCAGTGGGGAAAAAAAAATGAAGTTGCATTAAATCATCAAAGTAGTTATTTTACACAATGCAGTCTAAGCACCTTAAACTGGAAATTCATGCATAAGTAGTCTAGTGAAATTCAATTACTAGGTAGTGCCTCCACTTTGAATTTACCATACTCTTACTGAACAAACTATGCCTTGTTTTAATGTACTTTTAAAATCAGTAAAACACCTCCATGTGTAACATACAAGATTATTATTTAACAGATTACTATGGTATGAATTCTACAGACCACTAGGAAAGGAACCAAAAGACAATGTCACATTACTGTCATTTTTATGCTAAAAATGTATATTACATTTTTATATTAAAATGTTATATTTTATATACGTTACATTTTATATTAAAAATGTTATATCTCATAATAGAAAAATCAATATAAGATACTGTTTTAGATGCCTGTTTAGTAATCACCACATGCTCTACCTGCTTGTGCCCACGCAGCATAGTCCTCTGTCTGTAATTCTACACTAGATGTATTCTTCTCCTTTATATTACGGATCTCCTTAGTAAGGTCTTCAACCTGAAAGAAAACCAGCACGTTACAGAATATAACACTGCATTTTAGGGTCAGAGAAGATCAGAGAAGAGTATCAGCCCATTTTACATTCCATAATTCAAACACAAAACAACTGCATCATTGCTATTTCAACTGACCTTTTGTTTTGCAGGAGACAATTTTCTCCTTGGATGGCTGGCATAATGAAAAACATAATTTCTGCTCACAGAGGGCATAATAATAAGGACAAGCACTTTGGAAGAAAAATTCAACCAAAGTTATTTTTAAGATACCCACACTGCGAAGCTGGATGTCAAGCAATAACCACTGTTACGCGGTGATGAACCGTCACGTTTACAAAACCTCCCTATTTCGCTGCAAGCATCCGCGGGACTGTTACTCTGCTCTTTCTTTACCTCACCTTGTTTACTAAGCTTCTTTCCTTCTTCTAAATGCCTTTTCGCTCCTGGCTGCGAAACCAACTTTGCGGCTGAGAGGACGTTACCATTCTCCCCACCACCTGTGGAGCCGAACCTCGGACGCTGACTCGGGACAGCTAAGTCGACAGCTAAGCGGCAGCACCTTCCCCGGTGAGTGAAGTCCCGCCGGACAGGAGAGCCAGGCGGGCTCCGGGAGGCACGGCTCCCGCCGCCGCATGAGCTCAGGCGGAGGGGAGGTGAGGGGTACCGGCTGTGGGGGTGAGGGCTGCGGGGACGCCTGACAGGGCTGGGGCCGGGCGAGGAGACGGGGTCGGGGGAGCCGGTTGCCGGGGCCTACCTGTCTCCTCAGCGCCTCACCGTCCTCCCGCGCCTCACGGTAGAGGCGCTCGGTGCGGCGCAGCCGGCGCTGAGCCCGCTCCAGCTGCCCGCGGCAGGCCTCCAGGTCCGCCTCCAGCGCCGCCACCCGCTGCCGCAGAGCCCGCTCCTCGCCGTCCGGCGGGGAGGCCAT
>NW_015094508.1:4125379-4155626 GCF_001431845.1 Calidris pugnax | reverse complement strand
CGGGGGCGCGGGCGCGCAACCCGGAAGGGACCGGTAGAAGCCGGAAGTGAGGCTCGGGAGCCGGAAGTGGCACGGGAGGAGGGAGAGCGCATGCGCCTGGCACCGAGTAGTGGTTGCTAGGCAACGCGCCAGGGCGGGCAGGGCCCGGTTCCGGTGAAGCCGGCCCGGAGGAGAATGAATGGTACCAATCGTTACTGGAGGCCGGTGCGGGTCGTGGTGGGGAGGCGGCGCCGGGGAGAAGCGGAGGGGTGGCCGGCAACCCCCGAAGAGAACCGGGGTGTTCAGTTCGGGGGCTTCACGGAGAGGCCTCGGGGCCGGAGGCGGGGGGGGAGGCGAACAGCTCCACGTCTGGGAACGTCCGCGCCTGGTGCCGCCAGGGCGAGCTCGTTGCTGTTGGCGTCCTGCAAGGTTTCACCCGTTCAACATGACAGAGTGAAAACTAACGCTGAGATTCACACTATTGTACAAAAGTACAGCACAGTTTTGTTTGCTTTTTGCGTGGTTAGTTTTGTTTGGGTATTTTGTATGTGTGTGTGTGGTTTTGGTTTCGTTTTGTTTTTTCCCGCCTTAAGATTTCTCAGTGGCAAACAGTTTACTGTGGCAAACCAAGCTGCCGTGCCTGAAGAGCATTGCATTTGCAGCCGGCAGAGCAGGATTCAGGCTACTACGTTAAATCTGTGCTGAGAATCGCCGTATTGCAGTCCTGTATGAATTTCTATTGCAGGAATTTCTAGAGGCAGCTGCAGAGGACTCTGGGGTTTTCCCCCCACACTCCATCACAATATGATGATTTTTAAACCTTTGACTCACGGGCTTCTTGTTTCTTAAGTATGCTTGTCTCTGATGAGCGCAGTGCAATGCTGCTCAGTTGTTAACAACTTGCAAATCTGATATTCTTTGTCACTTTTGCACCTTGCTCCAGAAACAAGAAATGCATCATAGCAGGTTGTAGACTAATAGTTTTTAGACCTAGCAATAGTGAATATATTACATATGTGAACATCTACTCCTCCTAGCAGATATGTCCGGAATCATGCACTTTTAGGGGAAGCGAAGCAATGTATACATTTCATACATACGTGTATCGATATATATATTTAATATATTTTCATATGTATATTCCATATATATTTATTTCACATATATATAATTTTTTCTTATGAATTTTTTTTTTGGTCTTTCTTTGGCTGCTGGTTCTTGCTATGCTGAAAGAGACTCCAAAGCAATGAGGGTTTATCATGATTCGGGCTGGATTGGCCCATAAAGTCTGACAGATGCTCTCTCCTCACCGCTTGCTCTGAGGAGAGGAGGGAGAAAGATAAAGAGATTTACTAATTTTGAAGGAACTAAACCACTTTAGTGAAATATTAGTAATAAAATAAAAACGAAATAATGAAATAGTTACAATGTTTACAAAACCTTATAGAGCTCCCAGGATGATGATCATGACACTGGCAGGCACTGGAGAATTGCCGGACTGGACTCAGCTATGGATGGAAACTGGATTCCAAATCTGGAGTTAGGAAAGCACGTACCAGGATCAAAGGCAGACAGATAGACGGGGTCCTCCTTGGACGTTGGCCATTGAAGAAAGAGGCTGACCCTTTGACCTCTCAGCTTTCGTACCAAGCATGGCACAGATGGGATGGAACACCCTATTGGTCGGGTTTGGGTCACCTGTCCTGTCTGCTCCTCCCCACAGAGGAGGAGACACAGATTTCTCTGTTTTTCCGTTTCCAATCTTCCAACCAGGCAAATAACGAAGTTAGCTGACCTTGGTTGTTATAGCAATAAGCATAAGAAAGAGCCTCTCTGCATACCATTCCTTGGCATTAGCTGTAAACATAGCTCTTATCACTCTGAGAATCACAGAATCACAGAATCTTAGTGGTTGGAAGGGACCTCTGAGATCATCGAGTCCAACCACATAAAAAAAAACAAAAACAAAAACAAAACAAAACAAAACAAAACAAACAAACAAAAAAAAACCAAAAAAACCCCCACCCAAACCCAAAAACACCACCCACCAACTAAACCCCACACCCACAACCCCACAATATGCCATTTATTTCAGAGTTAGAAGAAGCTTAGCTACAAAGTAAAATTGCTGAACAGAAACTTGCTTCTATTCTACCTCAAACGAGGACAGGCTTTAAAGTTTGCAATACGTCATGATGCAGGCCACATAGTTGTAGCCGTGCTTCTGTGGCCTGCCTTTAGATTCCTGATTACAAGGCTGTGGCTTATTGCCGATCAAACTTTTGTCTCAGCATCAAATTAGTGATTATATTTGCCACTGCCACCTATCTAAGCACTTCTAAAATGTTTTTAGTTTGGCCTCATGCCATTACTTAATAAAGCTTGGTAGCAACATGGGACAACAACAGGTTTCAGGTTAGACCTCACTCAACACAAGGAATCTTGAACCTTACATACCTCTTGTGGAGAGCAGATAATACAACACTTTCAGTCTGTGAGTTAGAAGCAGAGGTATTTTAGTTGATGTCTTTATTCCCTTGCTGCTTGCAGCAGCTGAAATAATGACCCATTTCCAATAAATAATAAGCCCAAGGACACGTGAGCTCAAAAGTCACAGTATGTTGCAGTGTTATTTTAGCATGAACACTGCCTTTTACTGCAAGGACAATCAGGTCATGCCCTCATGTACAGCTTAATAACTACCATTCTGACCAGAAATGGCCAACACCAAATGCATGTGCTGCAGAGGGTGGCCTACATCAGCGGGCAAGAGGCAATTCTACACCTATTCATACCCTAGCTGAAGGGAAATGGGAAAAAATATATAAGTAGCTTGTCTTCTTGAAAGCATTTTGTAAAAAGGGACTGTAGGTCCACACAAAACCCACACTTTCAGGCCACAGTTTTGTTCCCCCATAGTTTCTCATCAGAAACCTATGTCTTACTAGGTGAGAATTACTGTATTGTTTGTATTAAAAAGTGTTTCATTTCACGTCATGCTTTCGTTTGTATATCAAGGTGGTTTCACTTAATGTCTATAAAGTAAATAAGGACCTGAGCTGGAGGAAGATGCTTTCTCAAAGGGCAGAGATTTCATCCACTGTCTTGTATTGAATTAAGTTGAGGGAGTTGCACTACCTTCTTATTAAAAGATTGGGCTAATCTCAGGCCTTTGATCTGCGATTCATGTATTTCATTGTAAAAATAGTGGATTATGAAGTTTAAGCAGTGAAAAGAGGATGAAAAATGATGCCCGGATTTCAAAAGTGTATATTTCTGAAGGTTTGCAGCAGATGAAAATGGAAGGGGTGGAGGAGATGCAGATCTCTGCCAGCTGGGGAAAATGTGTTGGGATGCCTTGGCTGTCACCACAGGCTGCTGTTCCACCATGCCTTGCTGTCAGGAAGCAGCAGATGGCAATAGCAGCAGACCAGGTGGAGGAACGGGGTATGCAGAGTGTGATTTGCATCCATATGCAGTGGCATTAGGTTTGAAGGAGAAGGAGGTGGCAGCTGTCACCACAATCAGCCAACCGGCTCAAGTGTCTCTACACCAATGCACGCAGCATGGGAAGCAAACAGGAGGAGCTGGAAGCCATCATGCTACAGGAAAGCTATGACATAGTAGCAATAATGGAAACTTGGTAGGCCGAGTCCCATGACTGGAATGTGGCCATCAATGGCTACAAACTGTTCAGAAGGGACAGGAGGGGAAGAAGGGGTGAAGGTGTTGTCCTCTATGTAAAGAAGGGGCTAGAGTGTGAAGAGCTGTTGCTGAAGAATAGTCATGAGCAGGTCGAAAGCTTATGGTAGGAATTAGAGATTGGGACAACAAAGGGAACCTTGTAGTAGGAGTCTACTACAGGCCACCTGACCAGGCAGAGCCTGTCGATGAGGCCTTCTTACTCCAGCTGGAGGAGGCATCACGATCACAGGCTCTCGTCCTGCTGGGCGACTTTAACCACCCCGACATCTGTTGGAAAAGCAGGACGGCTGGCTGCAGGCACTCCAAGAAGCTTCTAGAGTGCCTAGACAACAACTTCTTGAGACAAGAAATAACCAGCCCTACTCGAGGAGATGCATTGTTGGACCTCTTGGTCACAAATGCAAGTGAAATCATCAGGGATGTCAAAGCTGAAGGCAGCCTGGGCTGCAGTGATCATGCCCTAGTGCAGTTCACTGTCTCAAGAAGTTTGAAGGCCATGAGAAGCACAGTTAGAACTCTAGATTTTAAGAAAGCAAACTTCCAGCTCTTCAAGGAGTTAGTAAATAGGACCCCGTGGGAAACTGTCCTCAGGGACAAGGGAGCGGAACAAAGCTGGCAGATCTTTAAGGATGTTCTCTATAGAGCACAAAAGATCTCAATCTCTACATGTAGGAAATTGGGTAAGGAAGGCAAGAGACCACCATGGTTGAGCTGGGAGCTGCTGGTCAAACTAAGGGGCAAGATGGGGCTACACAGGAAATGGAAGAAGGGACAGGCATCCTGGGAAGAGTACAGGAATGTTGCCCGGCTGTGTAGGATGAGGTCAGGAAGGCCAAGGCACAGCTAGAACTGAACTTGGCAAGGGACATAAAAGAAAAACAAGAAAGGCTTCTACAGGTACATCAACCAGAAAAGGAAGGTTAAAGAAAATGTACCCCCCCTAATGAGCAGCTGTGAGGAACTTGTATCAACGGATGAGGAGAAGGCAGAAGTTCTCAATAACTTATTTGCCTCAGTCTTCACTGGCAACCCCCTTCCTCCTGGCTCTCATGCTGGTGACCCACAAGTTGAGGACCCAGGTGACAAAGCCCATCCCAGTATAACTGAAGACATGGTACGTGACCATCTAAGGAGTCTGAAGATATACAAGTCCATGGGACCTGATGAGATACATCCCAGAGTCCTGAAAGAACTGGCTGATGAAGCTGCAAAACCACTTTCCATGGTATTTGAAAAGTCATGGCGATCAGGTGAAGTCCCTGCAGACTGGAAGAAAGGAAACATCTCACCCATTTTTAAAAAGGGTAGAAAGAAGGACCCTGGGAACTACCGACCTGTCAGCCTCACCTCTGTGCCTGGGAAGATCATGGAACAGATTCTTCTAGATGCCATGCTTGGGCACATGGAGGACAGAGGGGTGATTCATGATAGCCAACATGGCTTTACTAGGGGCAGGTCCTGCCTGACGAACCTAGTGGCCTTCTATGATAGTGACTAGGTCAGTAGATAAGGGACGACCTATGGATGTGATCTATCTGGACTTCTGTAAGGCCTTTGACATGGTCCCCCATGACATCCTGCTCACCAAATTGGAGAGATATGGATTCAATGGGTGGACTGTTCAGTGGATAAGGAATTGGCTGGATGGTCACATCCAGAGGGTGGTACTCAATGGCTTTAAGTCCAGATGGAGAGCAGTGACAAATGGTGTCCCTCAACGGTCTGTGCTGGGACCAGTACTGTTCAACATTTTTATCAACGATATAAACATAGGGATGGAGTGCACCATCAGCAAGTTTGCAGACAACACCAAGCTGTGTGGTATTGTCGATACACCTGAGGGATGGGATGTCATCCAGAGGGACCTGGACAGGCTGGAGAGGTGGGCTTAGGTAAACCTCATGAGGTTCAACATGAGCAAGTGCAGGGTTATGCACCTGGGCCGGAATAATCCTCGCCATCAATACAGACTGGGGGGTGAGGTATTAGAAAGCAGCCCTGAGGAAAGGGACCTGGGGGTGCTGGTGGATGAGAAGCTGGACATGAGCAGGCAGTGCGCACTTGCAGCCCAGAAGGCCAATCGCATCCTGGGCTGCATCAAAAGAAGTGTTGCCAGCAGGTCCAGAGAGGTGATTCTGCCACTTTGCTCTGGTGAGACCTCACCTGGAGTATTGTGTGCAGGTCTGGAGCCCTCAATATAAGAAGGACATGGACCTGATGGAGAGGGTCCAGAGGAGGGCCACAAAGATGATCAGGGGGTTGGAGCACCTCTGCTACAAGGACAGGCTGAGGGAGCTGGGGTTGTTCAGCCTGGAGAAGAGGATGCTCCAGGAGACCTTGTAGCAGCCTTCCAGTACCTGAGGGAGGCTACAGAAAGGCTGGGGAGAGCCTGTTTACAAAGGCTGTCAATGACAGAACAAGGGGTAATGGCTTTAAACTGGAGAAAAGCAGATTTAGATTAGACATTAGGAATAAGTTCTTTACTATGAGGGTTGTGGAGCACTGGAACAGGTTGCCCAGGGAGGTGGTTGAGGCCCCATCCCTGGAGATATTCAAGGTGAGGCTTGACAAGGTCCTGGGCAACCTGGTCTAGTTGGGGGTGTCCCTGCTGACTGCAGGGGGGGTTGGACTAGATGACCTTGAAGGTCCCTTCCAACCCAGATGATTCTATGATTCTGTGAACTTTCAGACAGACCTCTTGGTTCATGTATGGTTCAGCCACAGGTCTAAGGTCTCCGTTCTGCTCTTCTTTAATCTCACGATAAAGCCAATCGGTTGAGGCCTCTGAGTGTGTCCCTTTGCTGCCCATGTTCTTGGTGGGCCTTTGACATGGACTGATGAGCTGCTCTTGCAGCTGCTTATGTCCATATTCCTTGCTTCTCTGGGATAGGGTAGTTACACTTGCAAGTATAGGTGGCATCCCTGTCCAGCTGAATGGAAAACACCCAGTTTCTGCGCCCTCCATATTAAAGGGAGGGGAGGACTTCAGTTGGAGGGGTGTTTGACACCAAAGGGCAGGAGATAGTGGAAGGGAGATGGAATTGTGTTGTAGGAGGTGTGGACAGTAAGGCTGCTGAAACTTGGACTGTCTGGTTAAGGGCAAGATCTCCTAGAGAGCTCTCCTCCCCACACAACTATCACAAGCCCGAACCTGCATGAAAGCAAATGTCACTGTGCATACTGTGTGACTGAAATGCAGGAGCCCAAAGCCTGCAGGGAGGTCCTGGAGAAGTAGGAAGGCTGAAGGCACAGAGCTCGTCACTGCCTGTCCTTTCACCAGATTGATGCTGTGCAGGAACAGCCAAGAGTTGCCAGGAAATGTGACAGCCCAGCATCATGGAGACCTACTATATGTAGGAGACCTACTTCTTGTCCTACTGCAAGGACAAGGCTCCTCATTCGCAACTAGGGGTCCTGCTTCTTTGTCGAGGTACTCGAACATGAGACACCACAATACAAGACAATGCAGATCTTAAGTCCTGTGAACATATTTCTAGTATTCTTGGTGCATCTGACATTATGAAATTCAAGGATAACAACAGGAAGGAAACTCAGACGATCCAAACAGGTGTAAC
Organism: Calidris pugnax; assembly: GCF_001431845.1. Lineage (NCBI taxonomy): Eukaryota > Metazoa > Chordata > Aves > Charadriiformes > Scolopacidae > Calidris > Calidris pugnax. The sequence continues at coordinate 4,148,367 of NW_015094508.1, read as the reverse complement.
CATGACTGCACAGCACTCCTTTTCCAGTAGTGTTTTCTCTGTAAAGCAGAAATGTAAAAAGAAAGTAACTTTTACCACTAGATGGCATTTAGGGATTGCGTTTTTGAAGTGTTCTGAAACACAGTCCTGAAAACTACCTAACTAGACGAACGGGTGGATTTCTAACCTAATTTTCTTCTCTCCACGCAGTTTGGGCTTGGGCACAGAAGTATGTTATCAATGTAGAAGCACACACAGGGTTATAAAGTTGACTTTATAGTGTGGAAGCCTGCCTTATACTCCTCCATCTTACCAAGGTTTTCTCAAAGAGCTAGGCAAAAAGAGTGCATGCAAAAAAAATTCTAGAGTCTTAGCTTTGCTGAATCAACTGGTGCTGGAGACAGCCACCGAAAATGTCTTGTTACTGTCCCTTAAAATGATCTGATCTAAGGGGCACTAGCGCCGTAATACAGCAAGACTTGCCTGTTGCCTCTATGGTTAATTGGTACCCTAGAGAGAGTGAGTCACCTGCATCTAAGAGTCAACTTCTTTGTACCCTTCTCCTTGGAATCGCTGCTGCTGGGAGATATCCGTATCTCTAGTGCTGTAGAGTGAACAGACACCTTAACACAAGCAACCAAGTTGCTCCAAAGTTGGAATGCTCTTCTTTGAACTTGTTATTGATGTTAACTGCAGAGGAATAAATATGGGTGCCCCTTGCTTGCTGTACAAGTGATAGCATTTGCCTGCGTTTTCCCATTACCTCCTGAGTAACTTGTCTCAAACAGCACATGCACGTACAGAGCTGTCCCTGTGAGTCACCATCCACACGCCACATCACAGAGGTGGCACCAACCTAGGCGTCTTGACTTAGATGCTGACTCTGGGTACAGGTTTTATAAAGTCTGTTCAACTTTTTTGCAGTGGCATAAAGCTGCCAAAAGTCTGGCATCTTCACTTAGTGATCACAAATAAACTCCAGCAAATTTGCTCCGTTGCAAAGGAAAAAAATAGCTTAATGCAGTCAAGAGTCAGAGTAGTAGGTGTAGGCTGTTCTGTGAAGACAGAAGAGCTCGATACTGAGGGTTCAGACTGAAGATCCCAGAAACAAAAACATCTACTGCTAATGATGGCAGCATTATAGCCGCTAACCCTCTTTGGAATGCTACAGTCTTCCCTAAGGAGGGTGCCACTGACATGAGCATCATGGTGGGTTTGTTAGCTTGTTGTCATGCATGTCCCCTTGTCAGTGCAGCAGCAGGCGACATTGTTCTTTCATTTCTTGGGGTATCCTGTTATGGTGGTCCAATGCCTGTGGTATGCTTGCACGCAGGAACATGCCTTCCCACTCTGGTCTTTCCAGGTACCCTTGTGCAGTCCCACTTCATCCACTCCATCTGCACCAGCCCGGCTTATGCTCCTCCTGCTTCTCACCCCAGCCTCTGGCAAACCTTCAACTAGCAAGGGATGGGCAATGACATAGACACATGTGGTTTGCCTGTACACTGTGTACAGGGTCTTCCTCTGCCTGTAGCATGCCCTAGAAATCAAGATGACTGTGGTTGTTAGAAGAAGAGAAATGGTCACACAGGCCAATATAGAAGCTGATGGCTTAAAAGCAAGAAAACTGCCTGTGACTTTGTTAACATGTGATAATGGGGCAGAAAACAGTGCCCACCTCTCCACGACTGATCACACTGAGAACATGCAGGTGTTGCACCTATTTGATCTGTAAGTTGTGATCTTCCCACTTCGCCCAGCATGGTCATGCTACAGGTTGCATCATTTTTAAGTTCTGGTTCTAATGAAGAATCAAAAGGAACACAGGAATATTGGAAGGTGTGCAGGTGTGAATTTGTAACACATTGTAAACAAATCGGTAACGATTAAAAGGCTCTCTTTACGCGATTCTTTCTTGCAAATGCAGTCCTTTTTTATCTGGGTCATTATGGGAAAAAATAGAGATGGTTTTGTGAGGGAAGGTAGGAAGCAACCTCATCACTGGGTTAATTATACTGGCAGCTTTGTTCAACTGACTCATATTTCATGAGGTGTTTTATCATTTAGTTGGAAAATAGCTGGAGTAGTGATCACAAAACTGCTGTAGTCATTTATAGCCATGGAGAGATGCGTGTAACTATTCATATTGCAATGCGTTACGCTGAGACTCTAATTAAGTGCAAATCAGGTGTGACCTGTTTAATAACTATGCCACCTGAATTACATCATCTTTTAGTGGAAACCTGATGAATTAAAATTATCTCAATAGCTTTGTTATCTGAATGAGAGCCAAATTGGATTTAATCTAGTTAAAACAAAAAACAATTATTTTTCAATTTATTACTAATGATTAGATAATTAAATGACATCCAAATGAAACTCAATGTCCAGGCTATCAGCGGTTTTGATTTGAAGCCAGATTTTTAATTTTTACATTTCTTTGGGCTGAGACATAGGCGATACATCTGATTTTTTTCTGGTATGTACTTTTTTATGCAAAAATTACTATCTTTTCTATTCTGGGGTAAAGTAACATTTAGGATTGCGGGCTTTTAGCTCTTTTTCATTCTCAGCAGCTTCTTGAGTCTGATTCATTCCTCACATCCAGAACAGCCTCCATCTCTTTGGAATGGAACAAAAGTTGTGTCAAATAAGCAATGTTCAACATGATATCCTGTTCCCAATTATGCCCCTATGATTCTCCCATGGTTTCTCCTCTGGGGGCTGGTGTGTCCTGGAAGAGAACGTTCAGGCTGTAGTTTTTTCAGAGTTGTCCCTCTGGAACAGAGTGTTTCAGTATAAACTTGAAAAAGGTATTTGAGGATAAACTGTAGGAACTTGTCTCTGCACTTAACCGTTAAGTTGTATTTGCATGTCACACACACATATTTGAATCTCAGAGGTTTTAGTGCTAAATCATCACTAAATTTTAGTGATAAATCATGCAAAATGCAATTTTTTGGAGTCTTTCTACTTAGAGGGTCATACCTTATTTCTCCCCTAAAATCTTCATTAGAAACATTTATGTCATCTTCCCAAAATATTCATCGAGTTCTAAAATCAGGAAGAATATTTATAGCAAGAAGGACACAAAGCATCACTAAGAAGGCTGTGCTTTCAAAGGGACACACCATACTTTGGGCCAATAGCTGAGATTCAGCTCACCTCTAAAAAAGCTGCTGAAAAGCCAGAGAAGAGAGGTGTTGCAGGGGTTTCAGAAGGATCGCTATGCATTGTGGTGAAACTTCTGGTGGCTTTCTTTTCTCACTACCCTGCTTAGTTGGCTTCCCAAACATCAATAAACCATGAAAATCAGCATTTCTCTAATATGAGCAGAGCCCTGCAAAAGTTCTTGCTGTCTTTTAGAAAAGTGCAACAAATAAGCAGGAATGCATCCATGTTTTGAAAGCAGGAAAGTTAGCAGTGAAAATTCCCCCGAGACCATGGTTTCAAAGTAGTTCTCAACCCAGGTGTTTTTTCTGTTCCTCAGAGGCTATTACAATGGTTTCTTTCCAGATGGAGATACAAACCATTTGCTTCCAAATCTTTGATTTAACCTGGCTCTTCTGTTTAAATATTATTTCACGGCTCTCTTTTTCTCAGACAGTTTTCCTGGATTTTTCATAGAAATGTAGAAAAGCACAGGTTGAAAGTAGCATCGAGAGATCATCTGGTCCAAACTTCTCCAGGAAAGGGAGCCTAGATGAGATTATATAGCAGCCTGTCCAACTGCATCTTGAAAAAGCGATGGAGACTCTACCACGTCCCTCGGGAGGTTGTTCCAGTGAGTAATTGTTCTCAGTCCACTCTTACTAATAAAATTAGCTCTTATCTTGGATATAGTGGTGTCCCTTATACTAGAATTTTGTAATCCTTATTAAATCTTCCTTTGACATTCTGTCCTTCTGATGACGTATAGTAGAGGCACAGCACAATGGGGGTTTACTTTCAGTGTAAAAAAGGAGGTGAATGCAAACTATGTACAAATTTACTACAACAGGTAATGAGTTTACCACAAATGTATTTTTTTTTTATTAAGACTTAACAAGTTAAGACTTAAATAAGTCACAGTTCTTGTGCAGATGTATACTACGCAGTAGATCTCCGTGAAGGCTTCACTGGCCTCCACTCTTCAAGAGAAGGGGGCATGGCAACTCAGGGTGAGTATGAAAAAGAATATGTAGGAGAAAGTTGTTCCTCAGGTGGTAATGACCACTTTGCTCTCTTTTCCAACACAAATACACTAAATTCCTATGTTAGAATTGTCTTGATAATGAATAGCCTATACTGGTTGTCTTCTATTATATTGTTCTCTTAAATCTCCATTGTGATTTACATATGCATATACCCTTACAAGTCACCATAAAAATGATCCCCATCAACTGCATTATAGATGCCTCTTTTTATTAATCACACCAAAACTCACTTTTTGGACTTCTTGCTCAAATTCCAGAGTGCCAATTTGCCAGAGTGCCAGTTTTGTAAGGAGTATGAGACCAGTTACAAGTGAGACCAACAGAAAACCAAACTTCTCACCATTACTGATGTGTTTGATACCTGATCCAGCTACTGAATTAGTGATAGTGAAACAACTTTGAAATAGTACCAAAACGGAATGAAGGCCTAAATTATATATGATGTTGCTAGCTTTTTTATCCCTCTTTCTTTACACTCCTGTTCCCTGCTGCTAGTGTTGACTGCTGCGTCTTTCAGCAGCCCTCTTTTTCACTGCAGATGGAGCACAAACACTTCTAAAAGTTGCTATTCATGCCCATAATGATGCTCATAACCCAGCTACTCATGTCAGGAGTCCTGTAGTATGAAAGTGTAACGCTACTCACTGTCATGTCTCAGTTCAAATGATGTCTTGGTCATTAACTAGTCCCAGCATCATAATTCTGGGGAAAATGTCTGTATTTTCCTCTGCCTAATGAGAGGACCTAGGGGAAAATTCTATAACTACGTTGCCAATATAAAATAATCACCTCTTCCCCAAGGAACATACTAATAGCTTTTCAGATGAGAGGAAAAAAATCTGCCCTATGCTAGCCTGGTTTTTCAAGATGTTTTAATAACAAATAATTTATCTTCTACCAGAGTAGCCATCAGGGACAGAGATATAAACATTGCTTTACTCTCTGGGCAATTTTGAATACAAAACTGGGTAAGCATTAGGAACTTATTCAGCAGCTATAGTGTACTGCAAAATAATTTCAGGCAATTAAAACTCTCAGAGGGGACAGGTGGGTGCCATTGGCAAAGGTCTGTGACTGATACGTGCACCCTTTTTAATGCTTCTTCAGAGAAATCTGTAAAATCTAACAATACAAAAATTATTCCTTATAATCAAGCATCTCAGACCACTTTTGTGCCATGGCTGCTGAAGTTTTCTCCTGACCACTTTGATCCTTTCTCTCTCTTCAGTCTTTCTGATACCCTACAGGGTTCTGTGAAGGAGATGGAGATGGACTGCCTACAGGTGGTGAGAACTAATGGAAAGACTGTGTCTGAACTGCTCAGGGCTGATACCCGGGGCCAGCTCTTTCAATAGTCATTGACAGCAAGTGGGAATCCAGGCCCTCCAGCCTGGATTTGGTGAATGAAAACTGAGTCTGAGATTGCCTAATGGGAAGAAAAGGGGGCCAGATGGGACATGGCACCTTCTGAGGTCCTTGGGTCCTTGGTGAAACTGATGCTACATGGAGGCAAGAAACATTCTTTGAGGGAGGGGAAAGGGAACCTGTTAAGCTCTCAAGTGTCAGTGTCCCAGAGCTACTGTGGCAAGTAAAGCAGAAGTAACAGGAAGGCATATTAGCGTCGCAACTGACTGAAATATGGGTAAGTTGTCACCTTCTCCATCCCTTTGTGGTTGGTCACAATAAATGCAACAAAGTGCACAAGTCTGCTCACCAAGACCGAGGTCCTCCTCGACTGCTTTGGCAGTAGTGCTCAGGAGGCTGCCTGCAAGGAAAGGCAATCCTTCTTGCAGCAGTAACATGGCAACTGAAGAGCAGGTGGAGACCTCAGCTGCAGCAGTGGCCACATCCTGCATTGCCCCAGCCCTCAGCCTCAACACCATCATGTGGCTGCCTCTTGCACATGCAGAAATCAAATGGGGAAGGGAAGAGCACCTCCTCGGTGCATGCCGCTCATACTTCCACCTTTGCTTTGGCCAGAGTCAAGAGGCACAAGCTTCTCTGTCCATTCCAGGACAAGGATTGGCCAGCAGGGTCCTGCTCTCCTGCACAGGAGTAGTGGAACCACAGGCATGGTCCATATGATGTGCTAGGGTACTATACTGGGGAATTGTGCTTGGGACCATCCCTAGGTTTGCTTGAATTTATTTGTGTCAATGCAGCTGTGCTGTATCACTCTTCAGACTCCCACAGCTTCTCCTCAGCTTCTGGCATGACACAAGCAAGCCTCCTCCCTCCCTCCTCCTGCATAGCCGTATGCAAATACTGCAGGTATGTGAGGGGACTTTTCAAGACTCTTGTGACTTCCTCCTTGAGACCTCCTGTCTTCAGACATTGTGGTAAAATTGATATTAATGAGAAATTTTCAGGGATTTCTAACATACAGTTTGTCAGGGGGGAGTATTTGAGGACTCACGTGGACTGCTGAGATGCTCTGGCTCTCATAGGAAAGTACGTTTCTCTTTAAAGCTGCAAGATCTTACCAGGAGGGTCATGTGCTGGATCTAGCAGCTAGGAAGGACAGCGGTTAAGACCTGACCACAGCAAGGTTGTGTGTCTGGACTCAGGAGGTGTCTGGTCTCCCTGCCTCACCTGTGGCTAATCCCAGCTTTTAAGAGTTGTAGTTCTCACTAACTTTTTAACCTCAAAACATTACAAACATAACCGGTAACTAACTGGCTTTACACGTCTTGTACACGTATGCTCCAGATCTTTATTCAGGGGGGAAAAAAACCCCAAAAACCTACCTTTAGCTGAAATGCACATACTTAGTGGCAGATTTAATGTAGAGCTAACTCTTGCTGCCACCTGTGCCTAGAGCATACACAGAAATGTAATTCAACCTGGGCAGGTATCACCCTGACACAGAAGAGCTGCTCCTAAGACTAGTAACAGGCACCAGCAGGGCTAGCACCGTGCTCTGTAACTGAGGCCGCCTGTCAGCAACCGCTGTATAAATCGCTAATGCAAGACACACTGCACAGCACAGATAAAGCTTCAGAGGCAGATCTTACAGAGCACCCAACACACACCAACAACAGCTGCAATACCCTTTCGGTTGCTCCCCTAATCAGATTAGAAAGCCCATGCTAAAGTATCGAAGACTTGTGACAGGCTGCAGGTCTGTCTGCTGCCTTTGGCCCACCAGTTTAAGACACATCATGAAGTTTTGCATACTTCTCTTCAAAACGGCAGAGTAAATATGAATTTATATGCATGGATCTTAATTCTCTAAGTTATCCCTACACAGAATTGATGTGCAAAGGTGGTAATACTCACAAAGGACTGACATTCAGACAGTTGCCCTGTAAACAAAATAGAAACTTCTTTAGTGTATAAGTACATGGTATTTCTTAAGATGCCTCTGAGATACCTGGCTACAGCGGTTGAAAATATGATCGTGCCAGGCAGTTCAGAAAGACCCTTTGATCCTGTTGGGTGTTGGTAGACTGTGGTTGAAGCATGTGCTGCTGAGAGTGTGATTTTCCAAAGCAAAGTGAGTTTGCTTTGGCTCTCCTGGTGAATCCCAGCCGCTGGCCTGTGAGCCCAAGTGGAACTGCAGCAGTTCTAATGGGGTCACAACAAGGAGACACATTTGGTAGTCGGCCTCGTATTTTTTAACGTAGCCAGAAAATCTTGCAGTAATTGATTGAAAGAGGTCAAAGATGACTCGGGCAGGGGTTGGAGGGAAAAACGGGGTGCTATTCACATGATCAGTGGCTTTTGATGTGCAGAGATCTCCCAGGCCACAAGGAATCAGAAGAATCAGTTCCCCTGAAATGCAGGAGATTGGAAAAACCCGACATGACAATATTTGGAAGAACACACCAGTGCTGAGTGAAGGAGTCAGAAGCTGAAGGAAGACATACTCTGTGCCTGGAGGGCATGGCCAGTCATGGCACACTTCGTACAAGCTGATGCAAATAATTCTATATGTTCTAAGTTTCACTAAAAGCATTTGTCTCAATTGTGTAGGATTCTAGCTCCAGATTGTTGTTGGTTTTTTTTTCCAAAATAAAAATGTGAGGCAACTTGAAATCCATCTTTGCTACAAGAAGCTGCAAATTGTTAATGTTCAGTGCTCCGTAGTGTTATCATTACCTATAACTCATCTTTTCAGCCATCATGGTAAACGGGCATGGTAATGTCCCACAAGTTATATATTCTTTCCTAGGGCTGAGAAGATGACCTCAGTAACTGCTCATAAAATGCTCCATAGACATCCGGGAAAATCCTGGTCAAGCAGATGTCTATAAAGCCCTTTCCCCCAGTGATTCCAATGTGAAATACTTTGAAATAATTTTTTTTTTAAATTGAGAGCCTTGGAGGGTTCTTTAGATGATGTTTCCTTTTGGACTTCAGTAAGGCAGCATCTGCATTCTTCTGACAAGGTTTCCAGGTGAAGTGAACCATAAGATTGCTCCCAAGTAAACATTCATCTTTACCTAGAAATGGCCTCATTACTCAGCAGGTCATACATTCATTACTGGTTCTTGTCTTGAGAGCTTGCAGAGTCACCTGGTGTCTCGTCTAAATGTTTTAGCACTGGCAAAAATGGGTATTAATGATTGGCCTTAATAGGGCCACATTGTAAGATTTGATTTGAATGTCACAGAGTAACTAGGCCATCTGGAGTTGACCTACCTGAAAATGTCAGCGCAGCATGTGACTGTTGAGAGAGTTAGGCGCTGCTGTTTCGTAGTCATTTCATGACTCTGCCCCTAAATCCACCCATTCAGCCTTTTTTTTGGCTTAAAGCCAACACCAGCTGCTCAGGCTGGGAACTGCCTTCTCTTGGTGAGACCAAAGGAAATGTTGATGTGTGATGTGTCTATTTGAACCAAAGATCAGCAGGGGAGACTTCCTTCCAATCACAAGTGAATTTGAGGCTGTGGGTGACAGGTAGGCCACCACTGTAGCTTATAATGATTCAAGTTAAATCCCCAGCTGCATAGTTTAATTGCAAGTTAAATTAAGATACTGTACAAAGAGGGTTCCAAATGTAGGTGTCTTCCTTTCTTAAAATAATCCTTAAAAAGCAGTCACATGCCTAAAACCCTGTGATGTGGTAAAACCTTTCTGTCAAGCCATGACAGGTACTGATGGGCTATGCAGTATTAAAATACAAATCTGACTCCAGCTCTGACATGAGCAAGATGCTATCTGTTGAGGTAGCCTTCACTGGAGTTGTTACTGTTACTCAGAAGTGTAGTTGCACACTAGATTAAATATAGAGATCACAGTTTATTATAAATAAAGTGAGGTGTTTATTGATTATGGTGACTGATTTCAGAAAATGTGGTGGTCTCCCCTTTTCAGCAATGAACTTCATATAGTCTGTTTCTGATCATAGGATAATTGAAGTTGGAAAGGACCTTCAGAGGTCCATAGTGCAACCTCCTTCTCAGAGCAGGGTCAGCTACGAGGTTGAAGCAGGTTATGCAGAATTTGTCAAGTTTCTTTTATGTGCATCAGTCTCTACAAGAGTTTTGTGGAGCTTATCCTTAGTTTTGATTCATGTCCTCACCTCCTTTCCTCCTGGCCAGTCTGGGTATTACATACACATGCTACACTCAGGAAGACAGTTTCCTAAGTTTGTACTAAATTGTTTAATATACATGACAGCAAAATACTGGAAAACACAGCTCAAAATGCCTCCATGCTTATTAATACCTAATTAACTAAGTTCGGCTCATCCTTACTTTTGATTCTTGCCTCACCACCTTTCTTCAGGCTTAGACAGGATCTTACTGAGTAGCTTTCAATTTCTGCATTAAAAAGTGTTTAGAAAAATGTGCTGTATTTCTTGGCATGTAGCTGTCACTTTAATATGAATGTCTCAAAAGGAATATTTTTTTTATACAGCATAATTATATTTCTGAGCTGCATAATAACAGCAGGCCTCAAGCAATTGCCTTGACAGCTCTTTCACGGATGTCTTTTTTTTATGTCCTCAAATACAGACTTCCAGTTTCTTTTCTATGTGATCAGAGGTGTCTATTGTTGATAACCACAGTCCAGCATGGCAGCTGATTACAGGGTTGCACAAAGTTGCTACCCTCTTTCCACCAGAGTCTGCCACATCATTAATTTTTTTCTTGCAAAGATCTTAAACAAATGATTTTAAACTTTTAGGCACTTCAGAGAGATGCCTCCATTTATTAAGCTACGGATGGTACATCTTTAACTTAATACCAGCAGAAACATTTCCAAATCAACATCAGTCTTTCCTGTCAGTGTGGGAATTGATCTTTGAACAAAATGGGGAAGGAGCTCCGCACTGAAGCATCCTGGACTCCCTCCCTGCCCGCCTCAAAGAACTTGGCTCCTGGCTGCCTGCAAATAGTAGCGCTATTGCTGGAAGTTACTGATGCTGAAAGTTAGGATAAAGCAGTCAGACTTCTTTTGTCTATTCTTCAGCTTCTGTATACCAAGCACACGCTCCTCTTGGGCTGAAAGTATGACTCAGACCTATGTGAGGAAATATTTCAAGATCCTCATGAGTCTTAATCATTATCCTCCAACAGATGTCAGGGAGCTTTCAAAGTTTTTCAGAGCCAAAACTCCAGTTCTTTTCCATTCACTCAGGGCTAATTAAAGCATGGTCTGGACAAGACCAAAATATAGCTAGAATGACTTAGCATAGGAAGAAGAATGGATAGTAAGACAACTCCTGGCAAACATTTACTGCTCTGGAGACCACAAACATTCAGAGCTGATGTTGCCACCCTTCTGCACGGTAACTTTAATAGGTCATTTCCTTCCTCTCTGTGCTTGTGACGAATGTCTTTAAAGGATGAAATTACGTTGAGTATCTATCAACAGGCCCCACAAGGCCATTTTGAACAACCAAAGTTGAGCTGCACCAGTGGCTTTCATGTAACTTTGCTGCATACTGCTGCAGGCTGTTGTGGAGATGTGTGGTAGATTTGCCATTGAGCAAACAAAGAACAGTTGCTGAAATAATTCTTCTACAGGAATTACAATCAACAACAGTGTGTCAGAGGGATAAGGGTTTTTTTTCCAATCAGAGTTAGGAAGAGGATTTTTGTCTTTGTTGATGAGAAATCAAAAATTCTACATTTTTATGGATACCTGGGAGGCTTAGTAATCATAATAGAAATCCTTACATAAAATATAGCTTCTACTAGCGTTTAAATAACTATTCAAAGTGAGCACAATCTGCATTATTCTGAACAGTGGGTAAAAAAGAAGTATAACTCACACAGGATTAAAGTTGAAATCTCATTCTGGTGACTAAGATGATTGTTTCCAGAAGAAGCCCATCCATAAGTCGTATGATAACAGAAAAGTAACTAATCATTTTTAAAACCTGTAAATTGTAGAGACTCCTTTTCCCCCTTATCTGCTTCACCAATGCCATCACAAAGTTATCACCCAGCCAGCAGAGGAGGTAGCACTGCAGCAAATATGTGCACAGAATTGGGAAGCAGATACTATTGTAAAATGTAATTATGCTATATGAAAAATATACTTCTTAGGTGGCATTCATATTAAAGTGACAGCTACATGCCAAAAAATACAGTACATTTTTCTAAATGCTTTTCTAATGTGGAAATTGAAAGTTATTGAGCAAGATCCTATCTAAACCTGAAGAACACAGGCTCAATTTCCAGACTGGCTGACAAAGCACATGTAGCAGTTTTCCAATTTGTTAAGTAGAATTGTGAGATTCTGGCATAAAAGAGCAAAAATGAAAGATGTATTCAGTAGCTCTTGGGAGAAGCTGATGTGAGGGCCAAAAAAGGGAAATAAGGGAAAAGCTCTGCATTCCTGATATGAGCTCTGGGGCTTTTTGTTGGGTGTCTGACTGACCAAATTTCATACTTTCTACCTGATCCTTCGTCTTAAGGTATAAGATGCTAAACCCAAAAGCTTCACAAGGCAATAGATGAATGAATTATGTCTTTAGCTGTACAACTTTCATGATATTTTCAATTATGTGAAGTTATAGCCTTAGCTAATTAGTTGTCAAAAGTGCAATATTTTAGGGTTTTTCCTTGGGATTTTTTCATGGAACTGAGGATGTTTGTTTCTTTTTTCTTCAGTAGCCTAATGATAAAAGAAAATGCTCATCAAAAGAATAATGACTGTTAGGAATTTGCATTTTCCTTTTGAATGATCTTTTCAAGGGAGACTCACAAACATCCTACCAAAACACTTTCCATGATTTCTCCTGGGGGAAAGTTCACTGCTGTATGTGCTGCCTGTACACATTTGTTTGTGTTTGGCTCTTTAGGGAACTAAAACTGAATAGACCAATTTCAAGGATACCTTGATGACTGATAATGCCTGAGTATCAGTAAATACTGGTTTGGTTTAGTTTTTTTTGTCTTAACACCTAGGGAAAGAAGCAGATATAAAAACCCACAAACACTATCAGCTCATGAACAGTTAGTCTGTTGTGAACATATGGGTGCATTCAATAAAAGACATTGGAGAAGTGGGCTCATATTATATTTGCAGGTTGTAATTTCATTTCAATCCTCATCAGTTCTTGATGCTTTAGAGAATGCAAAGACATCATCTGGGACCTGAGGGCTTTGTCATACTTACAGCTAAGTGATTAATTTGAATTTTGGAAGGACTTTTTGGTTCAGTCATAGCTTCCACTGACACCTCTGCTGCAATACCAGCATGAAGCATTTCCAGCTTCCACATGCAGCCACATATGACAATTCCATTGTGCACCCCCTTGTTTGAGTCCGTCCAATCTTTTCTGGTAATAGCTAGAAAAAAGAAGAGTTGCTTTTGTCCTGCCCCGTTTTCCTGTTCTGCTGTACATTGCTGCCCCATAAAAACTTGTGTCTGGGTGGTAGGAAATAACTGGACGAGATCTCCAGTACTGCCAGAGATTTATGTCAGGGGCAATGAAGTTAGTCAAACCCTTCCTCAGCAGAAAAAGCGATTCAAAATGGTTTGCCCTAACAGCTGCCAATGCAGACAGACAGGAGCTCAGATATGTGGCTGGAGCAATTATCAAAGCCAATGATTGCAGGAAGCCCCAGAACGTGTTTATGTTCCCCAGCAGAGGATTTGGATTTACATCTGTAGCCATGCGGAGGAAGGCAGGGGGAGGTGCAGTGGCTTTCATCTCTGGGTACCATGCTGGTCATTGGGGAACTGGAGCTGAGACCCTGCCCCTGCTTGCTGAGGGCAGGCAGGAACCTCCCAGGGACCTGGAGAGGCTGGGAAGAAGCTGGGAAGTACAGTGTTTCTTAGCTTTGAGGAGTTGCCTCCAAACATCATCTCTAATTTCTTAAGCCTTGCCTATCTGTCAATAAACTCATTTTGTTCAACCTTAAAGTGTACCAAATATTAAGATCTGTTTCAGGTGCAGAAGGTAGCAGGTCCCTGAGGTTGCCTTACTTGGGGAAGCGTGATTCTGAAACAGAGGAGCTGGCTCCTCTCCATCACCGTGTGCCTCTTGCTAAGTGCAAAGATTGGCTTGCAACTCATGAAGATAAGGTGTTTGTCAGAAAGAGGATAAAATGGTTGGTTTCCTGTTGCTAATGGTGAGGCCACTGCTAATGTTTCGTATTCCAGGGGTATGGTTTATCTGTGTCCTGCTTCTTTTCTATGTCTGCTCTAGAACAATAATAATGATTTCTGGTACCCTAGTAGTGAATCAGGGACTTTAAAATGGGGCTTTTAACTACAGTGATGCTATACTATAATCTAATTGAAAATGTTTTAATTCAGAACTGAATTGTGTTGGCTTTTTAATTCTACCTCTGACTAAAATAATTAATACAATTAATAGGCACTGAAACATCATGTACAGCCAATGTAGAAGTATTTTCAATTAGAAAAAAAATTAGAGCTAATTGAACATGAAATATCTTTCAGCCATTTGAAGTAACAATTTAAATGCACCGAATACCAACCCCCTTCCTTCTCCAAAGCACAAAAAGTATTTGTTTCTTTTAAAAATCAAAATGTTACCAACATACCTTTCAACCACATACGTTAAGAAACTCACTGAGGGGTAGTTAGAGAGAAATACAAGTTTTAAATGTTCTTCTTTGTTTACAGTTCTCATTGTACGGGCTTGGAGCTCATTCACCTCAATTCAGTAAAAGAAACAAGGGTTGTTTCCATGATTCACAAGCAGTCAAATAAGCATGGAGAGCTTAGGTGCTCACCTGAGGTTTCTTGCTCCTTAAAATAAAAACATATTAATAGCTGGTTAAAAACCTGCTTCAGTCATAGCTCTAACTGTAACAGAGTGGAAGTAGTTGCATTAAGGAACTCAAAATGTTGGAGCAGTAGTCAGCAGTCTCTGCTCCTGTGTCCCAGACTTTGTCTTTGCCAGGTACTGGACAAGACACAGTCAAGTCTTACAATAAGATAAATTAGCCTGACATGATCACTGCCTTTGAAAGTTAAGTAAGATTGAGGGCTTTGTGTGGAGACCTCTACCAGCTTTGTAATTTCAAAACAATTGCTATTAATGAGCAGCTTTATTATGAAAGAAAAAAACCACTTTTCATTCCCATTGCCTATTCTGCCAATGAAGTAAAAGGCTTCTGAAATGTCAAGGATTGGTTTCATTTAATCAGCATTTGTACTTATTAATCAGTTGTGAGATTTAGTAAAGAGCAGTCCCTTGTTGGCCACTCCTCAGAGTGGCAGTAAGGGTGATACTGGGCATTTTTGGAGGAAAGATTAGGGAGGCAGCTGATGTATCGTTTTGCTGTGAAGCTTGAGACAAGACAAACACGCAGAGACTGTGAGAGGAAAGAACAGCAGAGACAGAAACCCCAGCTCTGTTTCAGGTGAAGAGTCTCTTAATCTTAGCTTCATTGCAAGCAAAATGCAGCTATAAAACACTTACCCCTATTAGACTTTCTGTGGTCTCATGAACTCATATGGAGCTTTTAAGGTCATCCATCTTATGGGCTTCTGGGTCACAGGCTCTCAGCTCTGGCACTGGCAAAAGATTCAGAATAAGGCACGCTAGCTTTTCCTTTTTCCAGAAAGAAAAAAATAGTAATACGATAAAGTAAAAAGATCTGTGAGGAGGAGGGCAACTCAGATGTCCCATCCTGTTGAGGACACAACTATCTCCACAAGAGCTGGCATTATCTTGCAGGCCACAGTGGCCAGTTTTGGGTGGTGTCATTTGGTCACTGAGGCCACCCTGGGTCTGAGAGTCCCCAGGAATCAAGCAAGCCACCTGGGTCTCCAGACCGTTGGGCCCAGTGACTTCTCCAGGGTGTACCAGGTGCCTCACCACCATGTTTTACATACATGCCTCAGCATGTGACATCAACCACTGCTGCATCCTCAACAAGGCTGGTATAAAGGGGACAGCAGAGATGGGACATCATGGAGGTAACACCTCTCACTGACCTTGGCTGGATGAGGTCTTTCAACCACAGGCTTTCTGTTTTGCTGCTGCGCATGTTAGTTTGGCCTGCAATCATAATATGGTTTTACAGGTCCCAAAGGTGGTGTCTGAGGGATGTCTGAGGGCACAAATCCTGCTGAAAACTGATTTTTGGCAGAGTAAGATGGTCCCATGCAGGCTGGTCCGTGGGTGGACAGGTTCCTGGAAGAAGCTGTCCTCTGAAACATGTCCAGGTTTTGTACTGAAGAGATCTGGTCCAGAACAGACCTGGCAATAGTTCAACAATTGCCCAGTGTGTATGGCAGGTGGTTCATCTGCCCGTTTGGTCCCTGGCATCCACTTACTAAAGGATATAAATATTTCCAGTGAATCCCAAGAGATTCATTATGCAGGATAAACAAAATTATGCTATTCCATTCAGATATCCTCTTGCTTTATGCACATAACTGAATTTCCTAAAAAGGGGAAAATGGCTTCTCTGTGTTTTGCCCACCAAGGAATAGCTGTGTTTCAGCATATAGTTTTGGACCATAGATTTTCCCACCTTGCAAGTTCCTTATTTGACGGATGTGAGTTTAGGTTCGGGCTTGGATTAATTCTATGTTATCTATCTGAAACGTCTTTGCTATTAAAAATAAAGTCCTGTACCACTGGACTCCAGTTCTTACATACATCTGATAGTACTAGCTCCTTCCTCTTTATCCAAGTACCAGCAAAAATAAATGGACTGAAAAAGCCAATACTGTTACATCTAAAAGAAGATCTCACTTTGTATCCCTGAGCTCATTCTCTTTAAGTCAGCGTGGAGGGGAGTAGGGTGGGAGATTTTGGACACTTGCCAGGGTCCCCATTAAAGACCAATTTATTTTTCATTATTTAACAGGCAATGTTGAAAATACAAATACCAGTGGGATAAAAAATGGTTTATGTAAGTAGCAGTGGGAAAACTCTGTGGTAAACCAGAGGTGGGACTAATCCCTTAACAGAGAGGGGTGAGTAATAGCAGCTGAGTCAGACACAGCAAGGTCTCACTGGGTGCTGAGTACGTCTGTGTGGAGCTAAGTGTTTCTGCTCCCGTGGCGGTGGTCACTACAGGCAGGCAGCATCTACCTGACCAGTGACTTCATGCACTGGAACCTAGGAGGATGGTACAGACTAATAGAGGCAATTTGGAGAAAACAAGTGAAGGAACTACTTGAATTTCTAATGAAAACCGACCAAGTGGCTTTTTAGCTATCTGTGTAATTAGAATTATCACTGAACAATATATTACTGCCATGGCAGCCCTGCAAAAAAGAAAAGAATCATTACCATTCATTTATTTTAAAAGGCCAGATAACCTGTTCAAGAGTGCTACTAATCCAGAAACAACATTAGCTAGAACAAGAGACCTATTTCCAATACTCAATTAAGATTATGCCACTTGATAGCTCTTGTTAAAGGTATGTAACATCAGGACAGGATTAATATGTCATTTCTCAGTGGAGCCATTTGCCTTATGGTATCTGCAGCTTGCAGCTTCAAGTTGTTTCTTGTTTCTCCAGCTTTCCTGAGAAGGTCACATAAAGACAGTATAAAAGGGAAGTTGATTCTAAGTCTTCTTCCTAGATATTAATATCAAAGAAAACAAAATAGGTGGATGGCTAATGCCCAGACTGTGCTCTGAGGCTAAAAAAGCGAAGTAATCTCCTTCAACATTTTCCACCTTCTGTCTCATGGGTTGTCCATGCAAAGCAAAGGTTACCCACTGTGTAACCCCAAAGCACTATCAGATTGCTAATTAGCTGTTGTTCCCTGGTCTTCCCAACAAACTGGGAAGGACTCAGGCTGTACCACTGACCTGCCACTGCCAGAAAGGGGAGATTGTGTAGTCTCCCAGCCTCAGCTGCCTGCCACTGCCCACTGATGTGCAGTGGTTCTCTCAGTCCTTGCTGAGCTGAATCATCTCCCTGGCTCAGCAGAGGGCTGATGTGGCAGGTTAGCCAGGTGAGCAGCACAGAGGAGGACACATGCTGGAGATGGCAGAAGAAGGAACAGGAGACAGGGGAGGAGAGGAGTGGTGTGACTTCAGCCTCAGTCACTAGCAACCTCTGACAACTCAGCAGAGCAGTCAAAACCTACTTGTTTCCTGGGTCCTTTAATTTTTAGAGGAGAAGAAAACAGTTTTAGAGCCTCCTTCCTCCCTGTCTCCACCATCATGAGGATGACGATGTGAACAAAACTCACTCACTGGCCTCAGTTGTTGGACTGTTTGTGTAGGCTCCTAACACCTCACCTTGGGTCATTTGGGGCCTCTGTTCTCACCAGCAGAGTCCTGGCACTTGCCTGCCTTCATACTTCTCCTGAGGCTTACCCGATCTCGGGGGGAAAAGGCAAAAGTGTGAAAATCAAACATGGTATAGATTCCAGTCAGATGTTCCCTTTTAAACACAGACTTGACAAATAATGCTTTATCAATGCACATCAGTGACCACATTGTTCAGTCTTGCATTTGGGAGTGCTTTCCAATTAAAAGCAAATTGCTGAAAGAGACTTTCAAATTGGTTTCATTGAAGAAGAAGAAATGAAGGGAAGCTACTTGAGATCTGACAATAGCAGAAGTGATTTGTAAGCATGAAGCATGCAAGATAACATTTAATTAACAGCAGCAAAAATAGAACATCACTTTGAATTTACGTAAGTTCTCTTGTTCTATGTATGCGCAATGCCCTTTCTTTAAGTTTCTAATCTCAGAAAACTGTATTAACCCTCCATTCCTATAGATGATATATCAGTCATGGGTTGGGCAGCATTTCCTGTCCCATGTAGGGTTTGACCCAGGCAGTATTTTCCAAAAGGTTCAATCTGGAATTATTTCCAGTGATTATTTGCATGGGAGAAAGAAATGACAAATAAATCCTTACGTTTATTATGGCTGCGCAGAAGCTTACTTATCGATTGCTTCCTGAATTTGAAACATCTCTGCGACTTAATCAAGTAATACCTCCAGAGTACATAGAGAAACTAGGACCCCTGCAACTCAGGTGATGATCCTGGGTCCCCTGGTCAGCGGATCCAAACCGATAGGATTTTGCTGCCATTCACCTGATCTGTTTTGGATGCATAACTCAGGACAACCAGAACTGCAGTTCCAGGACAGTGCTTCTCCCTGGTGACCACTGAGGGGGCCCTGACACTGCAGATGGCTCCAATCATGCGGTTCATTCAGAGAAGTTCGTGGCTCAGAGCACGTCTCCCAGCGCCAGCAACACTCCAGTGGTCACCACATTGGGAAACCCCTTCCCGCAGCCCCTGCTCAGCACATGGTGTGACAATACTGCTGTCTGCATCCAGTTCCCATACTGCATCAGGATGCCAATATTGAGATGCCACTGAAATGATCATTATGTTTTGCATCAGAACCCCCTCCAACCCCTCAGGCAGACTGCCTCTTCCTTCGTGTTGAAGCTGGGAAAGTTGCCACTCCCAGGGACACCATTGCTGCTCATCTGCTTTGAGACTCAGTGATGCGAGGCTGATGCCAGGACAGCAGCTGTCTGGTGGAATCCAGGGTGTTGGACAGATTGCATAGCTCATTCACTGGTCCCTCGGTGCTCTTGTGATGGAAAGGGTGTTTTAGACTTAGGAAGAAACTGGAGGGACTGGATAATGCTCAGCAGCTGGGTTGTGACCTCTCTGTCCATGGGGTACTCCAGCATCCGCTGGCCAAAGCCCTGAGCAACTTGGTGCAACTCTGAAGCAAACACCCAGATGATCTGCCGAGTTCCTCTGCAGCCAGAACTATTATGTGAGCCTGGGGACCACACACAACTGTTGTCCGTGGGGCCAGGCCCTGCTGCGAGGCTCCTAGCAAGGGGCTGGCATCTGCACCTGACCCCACCTCACTGAAGGTAAAGGCTCCCCTTTCTCTTAAATGAAGAACCAGGGTTTCTCCGTGGCTGTGATTCCTTCTTTCCTTGCTCCACCAGGAACCTTCACACTAATCTCCCCTGCTGATCTTCTGCTGGAGTTTGAAAACCAGTATGCAATCTGCACACAGCATGCGCTGTGCCTTCTGACTCAGACTGATCCTCTCTCGCTTTTATGGCAAATGCATTGCAGTTTAGTTGTGGTGTCAGCTTCTGGTTTTTGGTAAAGTTAACCTGCTTTTAGTTTTACTCCAGCTTTGGCTTTTGCAAGATTACGGCATTCTACATTACACCTCTGTGAATTAGAAATCATCAAAGAAACTATATCCAAATATGAAAAATAGCAGTAACTAATAGTAAGTTGTATTAGTAGCCAATCCACTTGTAATCAATAACTAGTTACCTATAATAATTAATCAATTATACAAGAAACATGACCATATGTATGATCTATTTGTGTGGTCTCATTTTCCAGAATTAAGCAGTGCTCCAGTTTTTGTGACAGTTGTTTTAAGGTCAGTGGGAGAACTGCTGGCTTTTTAATGTTAGGGTCTCCTGCATCTGTGTAGTAATATAATCGTACCCCTGGGTTATTATGAACCAGCCTGGCCTTACCCAATTGATTTTGCTTTTGCATTTGATGCAATGCAGGCTCCAAAGTCTACTTGACTTTGATGTGTCCTCTGTAAAGTATGCAAATACACGCTTGCCAGAACTTTCCCCTCCTGCTCCACTTTTCCCTGCTGAGGCAGTAAGAACAACTGTCCGAAAATGCCAAGAGATGGGAACAAACTCTGATGGATCACGTTCCTGAATTAAGTTGGTCTGGAACAAGGCAAAACCACTGGGGCAAATCCCCCAGGTTTCAGTCTAGCCCATTCTTCATTTTAGATTGGATCATCAAAACAATATTTCCTCAGCTACCCAGAAAATCATAGCATCCACTGATGGTAGAGATTGACAGCTAAGATGGGCTGAGAATGAGCAGACTTCTTATTTTTGTAATCCCCATTATCTGTGTTCAAACCAACCAAATTACGATAGTAAACACACAGCAATTTCCAGGTTTTGTGAAGTATCTCTTTCTAACATAAAAATTATTATATTTGGACAGGTAGGGCTGATACTGCTGTAGTGACAAATGGATCAGCCAAAAACAATCTCCTTCCAAAGATAGCTGCATGTTTTGATGTAATGAGATGATAAATGCGTGCGTCAGCTGCATTAAGAATGGACTCTATTATGCGGGGATGGCTCTGTAAAGCTTCCCAGATTTACTTCTTCTCTGCCTCTTATTTTGAGGATCCAACTCTTTGTGCCTCCAAGCCAGTCTTTTCCAGTTTTCACCATCTCCCCTACTTAAAGGAACCCAGTGTACTTTAAGAGTAATGCCAGCAATGTTACTTCTTCTCAAAGCTTTAGCTCATCCAGGAACTTGCAGCAGCATGAAGACAGGATCTTTTGTACAATAAGAAAACGCATATACATTTCCACAGGTGAGGCTGGAGCTTGACTGACTGAACAGAGACCCCATTTGGTGGTTTCTTCATTTGGAACACTTTATTTTGCCTTCCAATTAATTGTTTTAACTGGTGGGACTGAAGGAAAATTTACAGTAACTCTAATTAAATTGTGGCAGAGTTAGAAGCATGTGTTACCAATCTCCTTTGCCTCACAGAAGAGCCAGATTTCCAAACCAAAATATTTTTGAAAGAAACCAGAAACCTGGGGCTGTGTTGAAACCTGCTCCAAGAGATGCCCAGTTTACAGGTCACTTTACTACAGGACATGAATTTGAGGAGGACTGGGGAGAGCTACTTAGAGATGTTGCTCATTTTGTTATGTTCTGTAGTAACTTCCCAGAAGCTACAACAAAGTGCTTTGAACCTGCTTGTTGTGTTGTCTGTTGGATGTAGTCCTTGGAGTGAAAAGACTCATTGGAAAAGTATTTTTTCCTTGTAAATCTAGACTCCCCAATTCAAAAGCTTGTGAACCCTTCCCAGAGAGGTGAAGCTTTAACTGTTTCCCTACACACCCAGCTCCATACTGAAGGGCTTTTGGGGCTCTGCATAATCCATGTCCAGCAACTTCTGACGTCAGGAGGTGCCCAGTTGGTGGCATCTGCAGGTTGTGGAACTGTATGTCCCCAGCTCCTGTGGGGCCTGGCACCTTATACTACTTCTCACCACCAGAAGTGGTTTGGGGACTGGGTGCAGCAAGGTAGGATCAGTTGAGACTCTCAGCAAGTCCCTCCATCAGACTAATTGAAGCTCTGGCATCTGGTCAAGATGTCAACAAGACGACATCTGAACAAGATGTCAGAAGGAGTTATCATCACTCAGCTTTTGTGTCTGAGTTCAGCCAGCTCTACTGCGCTGGAGGTATTTGCCAATATCTGTCAGTTAATTAAAGCTGAGTTTTCCAAAGACAGAATAATTGTTCTTCAGACAAATTATTATGATCTTTTATCACCTGCCATTGTGATGACTCTGTAATTTTTATTTTTATTGTGTGATAAATACTCAGTCATACCCTGTACTATTGTCTCAGATTGCTTTAATAACTGAGCTTTACATAAGGTTTTATTTAAATATATGCCAGTCACCTGCCTATAGCTGCACCTGTCCAAGGCGTGTGCAGTGGCCAATGGAGCCCAATGGCCAGACTGGATGATAAAGCAGCTTCTGCTGCTCTCTTACTCAAAGGAGAGCTCTTCCTAAGCATCTCCTCACCACCAGCAGTAGGAAGTGTCCCAAGGCAGGGGGAGGCTCAGCCTGGTGTCGCGGATGGAGTGATTAACTTCACTAGTTAGAGTGAAGCAGAGAAATATTTATTAAGGTGAAACAGTGATTTAACAAAACCAGTAGTGTGATAAAACCAGTGGTAAATGCGATAGTGTTTTACGAGATCCGATGTCAGGGTACACTCTATTATTTACTGCACAGAGGACAGGATCAGACAGAACTGTCAGGGAGACCCTCCCGTTGAGTCACGAGGTTCAGAAAGGACCCCCTTGCTTTCTAAACTCCTTCTCAGAGAGGAGTCCAGGTGCGGCTGGATCCAGTCCTAGTCCCAGACTTGGTCAACGGTTTATGTCTAAAGGATTATATATGCACAATTAACCCTTTACATTACTTAGATAAAATTTCAAAGTTTAGCATGCTATTAGTCACTTACCGAAACTCTGTTGCGGCAAGGATTCCCTCAACCTTGAGGAGTAGAACCGGAAACCCTGTTGCGGCAAGAAATCTCTCAACCTCGAGGAGTAGAACCTTCAGTGAGCATCCTCACCAAAGGGGAGATCCTGGCGTGCAGCCGCTGCCATACAGGAGAGCTCAAAGGGCTCTTGGGCTGTCCACTATTTATACAGTAAGATAATTGACCTATAGTCATATTTTCATGGCAACAAAATTTCTAAGTCCCCACTCCAGACAGTATTTTGACTATGCTGCCAGCCATCCCCCAGAGAGCGGGTACAAGTTATCACAGCTGCTGTTGTGATGGCCATGGTGGCCAAGGCCGGGCAGGAGC
>NW_015094508.1:4069631-4124849 GCF_001431845.1 Calidris pugnax | reverse complement strand
GGGGGGGGGCCGCGGGGGGGGGGGGGGGGCAAACCAGGGAGAGCACACCGCCACACCTGGACATGTCCCATCAGAGAGGAGCTGAGATTGCCCCCTCTTGACAAGAGTTTGCTCAGACTCACTGGAAGCCCCGGAGAGCAGGAAGCTGTAGCCTGCTGCCATGGAGCTGCAGGAGCCTGGGCAAGGCAGAGCCAGGGATGTGACAGTTGGGAAGGAGGAGAGCTGAGGGACTGTACTGGTGCCTGTGAGCTTGAAGGCCAGAAGATGCTTCTCCTCTAGATCTGAGGGGTCTCAGCCCCTGGCAGAAGGTGGTGCTGCTGAGCACCATGCTGCTTTGGGAAACCTCCAGCAGCCAGCCCCAGTGAGGAACTGTGTGGTGGGACATCTCTGAGAAACGTGTCCTGTATGAAATGGTCATTTCGTGCTTGACCTGAAGGGCATGCTAGGTCTTTCAAAATGTTGTGTGAGTCTTAATGAGGGGCACTGAATACCAGTGTATAGACAAAAGGCACATTTTGGTTATAAAACTGCTTGCTTTCCTGTTGAGGGGCAAAGTTATAAAAAAACTATTAGTCAACACTGTAATTGATGGTTTGATGGTAATTTTCAGCAGCACGGTACCATGAATATAAATTTTATTCAAAAGAACAGATAATGAAAACTTTTCATTTTGTAGTGACTCACGTGTAATACACTGCATTTCCTTTAATAGGAAATGATGTGCGTACAAAATCCATAGTTGCTATGATTAGTTGTTGCTGATCTTTAAAGATAAGAAGCAAAGTGAGGGAAAAAAAGTGAAAACTGTGTCAATTTATCAACAAGAAAGTTACTCAGATACCCGAAGTAATGATGCTCTGAATAAAAATGACTATAATGAATCACTTCCTTGAAGTATAATTTAGCTTGTGTTTAGAACTGACTAAGTACAGCTTTGAGGTCCTAAGAAGTGTGCATTTCATGAAGGCAAGTTAAATTTCTTTAAGCTTTTAAAAATTGGTTTGGTCCCTGTTACATAATTGGTGCTGCATATATTCCAATGCAGGATAATGGAGTTCGGAGCCTTTTACACCCTATGTGCACAAAATAATGTAGTCCCTGTAGGCAGCACAAATTCCACTTGATGTGTGAAACTAGTGCAGTGTGATGGTCCTGGAGAAGTGTATTAAATTTGCAGGAGTGGGAATCCAGTAGGAAGCAGGTTATACGATCAAGCACCTAATGTGTTCTGCAAATCTGCTTTCCTTACTATTCAGCCTCAGGGAGACTCCTTCCTAACTATTGATCAAAACTCCACTATAGAGAAAGCAGGGCACAATTTCATAGAATCAGTGCTAGCAGAGCAGATATTTAGAAGAAGTTTTAAAAGTTGTTTAGACTGATATTCAGGAAAAAAAACCACCATTATCTCTGTCTGAGTGCTTATTTTCATTGTCAGTCATGAAAGATAAAAATTAACATTAATTTAGGAGAAAACCACTAACTTAAAAAATTATTGCATATTATTTCAGGGAGTTTAACAGTATTGCCAAGAAGTCTGTGGTTTTTTGTCACTGCTTCAGAACAAAGAATGTGATTTTGGGAACACACGGTCACCTTACAAAGCAAGAAATCATTGTAGCCTCTCACTATCATCCTTTCTAAGTTACATTTGTTCTGCTGAGTTTTTACCTCCCAAAGCAGCAACTGTAACTTTAATAAAACATTTCTACTCCACCTTTACTTACTGAAAATATTCTTTAAAAATATTCTTTAATTCCTGGGCAGTTTTGTGGTTTTTTTTCTCCTAAAAATCCCAAAGAGCTTGAACAACTCTGTATCTATTCCTGTATCAAAACCTATTTTACATGGCTCTTGGCACATGCTCTATGTTGGTAGGTCCCATAACAATGGTCCCCTTTCTATTGCTAGAAAACTCTTGACAAATGTTATTTCAGCTGACTGATTCTTTCAAATGGCATGGGGCTCTTCTATAGGGACAGCTGCTCTAGTTTTTTCCCACTATCTCCAGAGTATTTCCATCTTCTCTTCTGGGTAATTTCAATAACAGAGACTTCCCACTCTCCAATAAATCTCTGCAATAGTTATTAATTTAATTTCATTTATACCTGGTAAAGATGAAAATAACATTTAAACTAAAGATTTATTGCATGGTCTTTAAGTAGAAGACCTTTAATCATTAAATCTTAATTAAGGTGGGAAATTCAGCCTCCCTCTGGACAGCTCACTACATTATTTTTTTCTGCACAGGCACCCTGGATTTCATGTTAGTACAGAAATGAGGGAGTTGATTCATGTCCTGTATGCCTCTGTCTTCCAAGGCTGTGATCCCAGTAAGAATTGCTGATTTTTCCCTTTGTCTGCAAGAAACATTTTTAGATCATAGGTTCCTCTGTAGTTTTTGTGGTGCTGAAGAGTTTTTCAGTTGTTACTTGAGTGTTGGCTGGCCCATGAGTTCAAGTTCAGTGGTTTTCTTTCTAAATCTAGCACGGTGTTTCCTGTGCTGTGTAGTGCTGTTGTGGTATCGTGCCACATTTTCATTAGTTCTCTAGGGGACAGTCAGTCAAAATGATGAAGAAAAGTGGTGATTCTTGGACATCAGAATCTGCACTAATTCTCTCACTCACATCTTCTCTTGAAGTCAGGGTGTCTAAACTCAGGACACGCAGTTTCTTCTCAAAGCTAAAATTTGCATACAGTGCTTCTTCAAAGACTTCTGCTACATTTTTATCGTTAGGAGCTTGGGGGTTTTTCTGGATTTTGTTTTGTTTTGGGTTTTGGTTTTGGTTTTTTTTTCAAGAGGCTTTTCAGCTCTTGTAAACCTCCAGGCTACAAGCTTGTTAATTGATAAGTTCTTTTCTTGCTTCTTTCAACAGATATTTATGTTATTCACATATTTTTTATCATGCTTACTTTCAGTTGCTGCTTTTTGTTATTTTTTTTCTTTTCCTTGCAGTGCTTTTATTACCTTGGTTTCCATCATTTTCATTCACAAGGATACTTATATCCATACTTCTCCAGACTAAACCATGGGGGAGTTTTGACATTTGACATTTATGAGCTGACTTCTTGTGACTGAAGTTCTGCAGCTCCTGAAATGACGAGGGCCTCTGTAAATATAGATTGACATGACTTTTGATTTTCTGCACAGGATAGATCTTAAAGCACAGACCAAAGAACGGTTAGCTGGTTGGGGTCTGGATTTTTCCAAGACAGCCAGCAGAGTAGAGTGATGTGATTGATGGTGTGGCCTGAATTTATGTTGATTAAAAGACAGAGGTGAAGTGACAACTGGTTCTGGGAAAAACACCACGTTCTCAAGTATTACACATGGAGCAATAGAAATAGATGGTGCTGTTCCTACACAGAATGTTGTTTTTCATTCTCCTTCATATCTAACAGTAAACTTTCTCAGGAATAGAGCTCACTTCTGCATACTATGGAAAGAGAAATCTCAAACCTCTGAACATTAAGTATCTTTTCCACAAGACCTTGCTGCTTTGGAGTTATTTAAGTCATGGTAGGATTGAAAAAAAGTACCATGTAAAGCTGAAAGGTGGGAAATCCCACTATGAAACTGCACTAAGCAAGAGATTGCGAGTTTATATTCTTTGGTGGTCTAGTCCTGAGCTGTTGGACCTGAAATCTGTTGATGTTTCAACTTCTCCCGTGTTTCTGACTGACAGGAATAGCTTTTAAAGATGTCTTAAAGATGTTTTAAAGATGTCTCCCCAGTCTGAAGGTTGTCATATAAATAGTTATGGTTTGATATGCCAGGGCAGAAACCTGCCATGGTTAGGGTGGCCCTGACAGTGACATGCACCCAGAAAGGATGAGTTGAGGGGGATGTTGAGAGACAGAGATCCTCTATCACTGCAAAGTTTCCTTGGGAAAAAAGCTGTTTCATTGAGCCCTGATTTTTTTTTATCCTGTTTTGATGTTCCTGGTGCTGGGTGGCCATGACAGCACTGCCAGCACCAGGGGCCCATGAAACCCATGGTGGGTTGCATGGGGCCGAAGAAGGGATGTGGTGGCCAAGGACTCCCACTCAGAGCCCTGAGCTAGGGCTGCTCCATGCCTCAGGGCAGCCAGCAGTAGTTTTGTCTGATTTTATTTGGGAATAAAGCAAGACATTCCCACAACCCTCACTTTTTCTGTAACACAGCTCTGCAGGGTGGACACACTCACCCGAGTCTGACCAGGCTGGCAAACATATCCCTTTGTTCATGAGTCAGTCAGTCACCAAAACTGAGCTCCTAAACCCTTGCAGAAGGAGAGTGTGAGACAGCCTGTAGTTTTCACCCACTTCAGCTGGGGGGAATTAACTTAAGAGCTGCTGGATATTCAAGGCACTTGATTTTTGGTGACTGACTATGAGATTAAGAGCCAGAAATCAGTGCTGAAGATCTTAGGCATTAATCAGTGTTGATGGTTAATTGAATATCAGAGGCGGAACAGTTTGCTCTCATTATTGCCAGGTAGCACTCCTAGAAAACATACAAATTGGTCCCTGTGCCTTTCTCTGACCTAGGACACAACTCTGGTGCTTCCTAGAGCCTTCCAGACTTACACTCCTTTTCTGGGTCACCAAAGTTTTGGAAAAAAAAAAACGTTTGTACAACCGTGCCTCCATGGGTCAGCAGGACACTTGGCCAAAAACCTTAAGCAGGGAAGGTATCAGTAGTTGTACAGCTGGAACGTCCTCCATGTGAAGGTGTATGTAACACTGGCAAACCAAATTTCTGCCGATAATGTTACTTTAATAGTCCACAGTTTTACAGTAACATATGTTCAAAATTGTCATTTTCAGCAAACTGCACAAGACTTCAGAAGTTTAACCAGAATGTTAAAAGAACTCTTCAGAAAAATACAACATAATAACGTTTTGCCAACTCTTTGAATGTATTTATTCATGTTTGGATTTGTGTAGGGAAGTTTCCATGCTATAAATTTTTATTAAAAACATGTCATTAGAAATAAATAGCACATTTATAGTCATAAACGAACCAGTAGTTTTCAGACACACTAATGCTGGGTTTCCTCTTAGAAGACTGAAATTATATCCCACCATCTTTTTTTTTTGTTTGTTTATATCTGATATAAAAAGATAAAGTTGCTGCATGAACTTTATGCTTAATGGGGGTCTCATATGTCCTCAGACTAGATACACAGAGTGTTTGTGTCTGTTTTCCTAATAATATTTATATGGGAAGAAAGACCTTCTGTTCTTGCTATTGATTTTGGACATGGTAAATGAGCTTAAATACTGCAGAAAAGAATATAATTTTAATAACAAAGAGTAATATATTGGGTGTTTTTTTCTGCTTGCTCATGGGAATGACTGATTTGTATGAAAAAAGAATTATGCTTGTACCATAGGAAGGCTTGATAATACCAAGTGAATAAAGGAAAAATGTTTTGTTTTGTTTTTTTTTTAATTCACCAGAACCTTATTTTCATTAGCTATGTGAAAATTTGTGGCCTGGTCTCTCAGATACTAGGAAAGCAGAATTCCTCAATGCTGTTCTCCTTTCTGTTTTCTGTTTCCTGCAGATCGAGTTGATGATACTCGAATGTCACACGGTTGATATGTTTGCCACTGGAAACCATTCGCAGCACGGTATTGTCACAGCCAATCTTCATTTGAGCTAGTTAGGGAAAAGAGAAATAGAGGAGACACAAAGATACAGTTATATGAAAGTAAGGGAAAAGAGAGGTATAGTGCTGGAAATTACAAAGCACCAATACACACAATTTTGGAAACAAAGCGATTCCGTGTGTAGTAATGACCAGCTGGTGGTGGTATTGCTGACTAAATATCTTCTCTTGTACTTGTTAGATTTACTTTACGATGGCTTGAGTATTTAATCAAGCATTGTAACCTTTACTCATGTGAACACCACTTGCTTCCCACCCACCCACATTCTCACAAATGTACAGATAGACACGACGCAGTGTGCATTTGGGAAGGTATGATACTGTTAGAGATCATGAGCAATGGATAAGGGTAATGGTACCCTACCCTGGATATATCCAAAATTAACAATACAGACATGATTCCTGCTAGAGGGATGAGTGGTTTTGTCTGTAAGGAGGTTTTTCCCAGTAATAAAGGCATACGAAATTCCCACCAAGACAAATTCAAATGGCAGTGTCCAGCATATGGACTCACTCTGAGGGAAATCAAGCATACCACTAACCACTGCTTTAGATGAGCCACTTGAGCAGGTAATTGGCAAAGCCTATTTCATCTGGGGAACTTGGATCATCTTCCTCACTGGAGGAGAAATCTGGAGGGTCATTGGGAAAGTAGGGGCTGCCAAGGTGAGATTTCCCTTCCTTCACAGCACCAGGAAAGCACATATTAGTCTCATTACAGAGGTCAGTAATCACTCAGCACCAGTGCTTGCCAGTTTAAGTTTTAAACAGAGCCTAGACCATTAAGTTGTGGTGTGATGAAAGGCAAGGGAGACTGCAGGAATCAAGTGCCAGGTGTATTCCTGCTCTTCAACCCTGTGGAAATGCTGCTTCTTTGGTGCACCCATTCATACTGCCAAGGTGCAACACATGCCACAATGACCAGGCTGTCACATCACTGCAATGTTTCGTACTCTGCTGTACTGAATATTAGGGGAATTGGGCATTTTTATTTTACTGGGGAGAAAAAGGTCACCGACCTGGCATGATAGTGAAATAGGTTCAGAGCTCCTCCAGGCTTCAAAGCAGAGAGTGGGAGCTCTGAGGTCTTTTGGGGTATGTGTTACTCCTGCAGCAGCAAAGGAGGCTTTGGAAGCACTGAGTAAGTGAGAAAAAGAACTCCTTAACTGAAAATGTAACTGTTTACCTTTGTGTCTTATGAATTTCCAGACTTATTTATCTGTTGACACTCTACTAAATCACGTGTCACAAGACAAGCACTTAAAAAAAAATGTGTATAACTTAACCTTGCTAAAATGACTACTGCAGCGGCAAGTGAAAATGGTTTTGGGTGTTCTGTATCACAGAGCCCAACCACAGGCTCAAATAGCTTCAGCTCTCATGTCTTGCTACATGTGAGGTTCAGCAGTCTAGCAGCAAACCTGGGCTGGGGGGAAGGGAGGGGGGTCTGCATGACTC
Organism: Calidris pugnax; assembly: GCF_001431845.1. Taxonomy (NCBI): domain Eukaryota; kingdom Metazoa; phylum Chordata; class Aves; order Charadriiformes; family Scolopacidae; genus Calidris; species Calidris pugnax. Next base: position 4,117,733 of record NW_015094508.1, on the reverse strand, counting down.
CACCTGGTTAATTATTTTATCATGTGAAGGTAGGTGGAAGAAGGAGTTCTTACCAGATCCATGAAAGGAATGACAGAGATCAGCCAGTGGAAACATTTTGGATGGGTCTAAGCCAGTTCCTCCAAGCAGCTCCACAAAATCTCCCACTCCTGCACAGCCTGCTGATGGTTTCTAAAAAGGCAGAGACTAGAAGTTATTTATCATTTATCTTACTTATAATATTTATTAAGGCAGCAGCTCTCTAGACACGATTGCAGCCAACAGTCCCTCGGTGCTCAAAACTGTGTGAAATCAGGCTGTTCTCTTCCAGAGCAACACTACTTCAATTTGACATTAGTCGGCTGATTTCCTCGAGGGATTCCAAAAAAATGCCTAAGCAGTTTCTGAAAATTACTGACATATAGTTAAAGTGTTGATTCAACTGCTTTTAGTGCAGGTAAGTAATCTGATTCTGGATGCTTAGATATGTAATCAAATTAATACAGGCATGGGCTGCACGTATGCCCACACTAAGCTAGCAGGCAGGAACTTAAGTTCCACTACACCATACTTATTCACAAGCAGTAAGTGTTGCTAAAATCTAATTAAACTTTGCCAGAATAGCAAAGTAGGAATTGACCAAAACGATAGTTTTGTATGATGACAGTGGCTTAGCGTATATTAGACTCACTGGTGTTCTTTTCCTGAAAATTAATGCTGTTTGCCAAAAACATCTTGCATGGACACCTTGTCCACCTTTTGGCTGTCACCCATATGCTGCTTTCTAAGTGTTTTATTGCTTTATCACCCTCTTGCTGTTGTCCCTTTTCTATCCACCGCTGAATAAGTCAAATCAGTTGCCTGTTTCTCAAAGCCTGGTTTGCTCAGACACTGGCAGTCACAGAATCACAGAATCTTCTAGGTTGGAAGGGACCTTAAAGATCATCTTGTCCAACCATCAACCTAACTTTGACAAAAATAGACACCCGCACAACAAACAAACAAAAAGTAACACCAGTGAAGGACCTAGGCTTCCAGTCTTACTGGCAGCAGAAAACAATTTTTTTTGCCCCTATCCTTGTGGATATTTTAGAATTTGCACCTTCTTAGACCTCCCAGGCACAGGGTGCCACCAACACCTTTTGTCCTCTACTGTCCAGTTGTCAGCAAGCACTGATTAGCCAAACCCCAGCTCTGTACCGGGCATCAGAGCAGATGGAGCAGTGGATGCTCGACATGCTGAGCAGGGAATCAGTTACGAGCACATTTGTATTTTCTCCATGCTAACACCTCACTATCTAACCCGTGTTCTTTCTCTGTTCAGAGTGGCTGCTCCTTTCAATAGTCTAAATACAGACAGAGAGCTCTCCGGGAGAGCCCTCCTTTCTTCCTAATGAAATTCTTACCCTTTGTTATGGCAAGCAATATTTACATGCATTAACGTCACTTTGCATAATTTGATTGCCTCTGCAACATCTCAGAGACAATAGCAACAGAGACAGGCCCTGCTCTCAGCTCTTTGGGGAAACCAGGGCCCTCCGTGTGCGTGCACGTGGTCTGGAGCTCACATGCCTTTGCAGTCGGTGTCACTCACAGGCTACCCCTGCTTCACCCCCTTCCCTCTCCCGTGCCCAGGAAAACTGCACGTGGTAGTAATTTCTTAGGAAATAAACAACTCACCTTTAAAAAGAGGCCATTTAAATGTCCCAGGATAAGATCAGATATTTTTATCACCACTGGGTAGATTATGGAGAAGCTGCAGTTTCTGTGCTGATGAGGAATGACCATGGTAAACCTTCCCGAGGGAGTCTGAGATATGACATTGCAAGCTGGGAGCAGGAAAAGATACAAGAGTTACTTGTTAAGTCATCACTGTATGTAGCAAAACTATGTTACTTTCAGTACTAACAAAGAACAGATGATTTAATTACTGAGAGTTACAATCAAATGCTGAAAAACATGCATATGGCGTTTTCTGGGATTCTTGCAAAACATTTATCTGTAAAATTTCCCTACCCGTTGCTTACTGTGCAGCATGAGGTCTGGCAGAACTTGTGGGTGAAGTGGTCAATGGGAGAGCTCACATCCCAAATCCATACATCAGGGGTTCATGTTGTCAGGGGCTTGTACTGTTTGCCAGTTTGAAGGAGGTGAAATACGGATGCAGGGCTCTTCACTGAATTTTTAGAGTTGGAAGGGACCATAGAGATCATCTAGTCCAACTCCCCTGCTGAAGCAGGATTGCCTAGAGCTTGTCAGAGCATGTTGCTCAGGACTGCATCCAGGCTGGTCTTGAAAATCTCCAAGGAAGGGGACTCCACAACCTCCCTGAGCAGCCTGTTCCAGGGCTGTCACCCTCACTGTGAAGAAGTTTTTCCTCATACTTGAGTGGAACCTTTTATGTTCCAACTTGTGCCCGTTGCCCCTCGTCCTCTCACTGGCAACCACTGAAAAGAGTCTGGCTCCCTCCTCCTTCAAACCACCCTTTAGGTACTTGTAAGCATCCTGTTTATCTTCAGCTGATTATGGCAGGTTATCATCTGATATTGCCAGCAAACACCTAAATCCTATGCTGCTCCTCTAAATTGGAGTTCTTTACTCTGCAAAACATCCCTTTGAAACTAGAGCAGGTACATGCTGATCTTATCTTAAAGTTAGAACTTAGTTGAGGTAAAGGAGTAGCTTGTCATCTGCATGTGGTACCCAAGGGATTCCCCACATAGACCTGGAGGCCTGCAGCTGCTTCAGCAAGCTGGTGAAGGACACAAGCCGCCTCCAGCTGCTGCACACAATAATCACACCAGTGTGGAGACCCAGCTTACAGGCTTGTCTGAGCAACTCAGAGTAAAAACAGGACAGACATGCCATCATCTTTGTTCTTTGCATGGTGAGGCAGATAAATCAGATTGGCCTGAACAATAATTGTTAAATGTCCTGCCGCCTCCTGGAAAAATGATGCAAGTAACCATTATTTGTGCCTTGCCAGCTCACAGGCTTAGGGAAATAACTTGCAAATAGATCGTGGGGATCATATATCACCCATAACTATTCAATACACTGGTTTTGCTGTTGAACCTTTTCAAATATTTTTTCCTCATTGTTCACCCGGATCTAGTAATTGTTGAGATTAAACTCTCTAAGTTAATACTATTTGTTCTAGCCCGATGTTCTGGAACATGTCAATATTAAATTGGAAGAGATCTGCTATGAAAGAAAGAGCCTTCTGGTCCTGTATACTGAAGTCATGCCTGAGTTCCCTCTTACACTTGACTTACTTCTTCTGGATACACACACTGAGCCCAAGTCAAATCCTTGGATGTTCAGGTGTGCCCGGCTCTGGTCCCTTACTGGAGCTGTGTCTGATCAGATAACACCAGCAAGAGAATTCAATACAAGCCAACACATTCATTTTGCTTCCTGCCCCAAACACAAGCCCATTCGATGGTATAAAATGCAGACTTACGAAAGAGGTTGGTGCTTTTCTTGACTGTGACAGTAAATCCGTTGCCTGGCTGATGAATGCGGAAGAAGATCATTGCCACGTTCTGTGATGACCTGATGCTTCTCTGAATACTGCCACTCTCACAAAAGTCTGCGTATCTTTGGGAAGTGGGGAGGGGATGGTCCAAGGAACTGGGAAATTTCTCTCCTTTGAGTATCCAGCCATCAAATACCTACAGGGGTTCAGTAATTGAAAACAAGGCTTTCGCTTATTGTTCTATTAGCAGAGAACAGAAACATGAAGTATTACAGATGCTGTTTTATTTTGACACCAGATGGCCATTCAAAGCCACCAATTGAAAACAAAAATTCTTTGTACTTATCAGTTTCCTAACATTTAACTAATTATTCAAGCTTTGATCTGTATTTAGGAAAGATACACATATAAATTTTTATGTGGTCCTTATTTCCTTCAGGTGACAAATTTGGTGACCTTTTTTTTTTTATGAGGGAAGCAGCTCTTTTCACTCCATCATCATCACATTCACATCTTTTAATTATTATTATTCCTATTGCAATCTCATTGTCACTCAGAGAAGTTTCTGACCAGCTTGATCTGGAAGCCGCATGAAACATAAGTCACCCTCTGAAACACTGGGCATGACGTCCATTGATCCGGCTTGTAATTTTCCACCAGCCATGCTTTGCAACTTGTCATTAATGGGCCCAGAGGCCTTCCAGAGGTATTGGAATACAATAAAGCTTTGGGGAGGAATTGTTGTCAGAGGTATTTCTCTCTCCTGCGTTTGTTCTTTCAGCCTATCCTAGCCACTAGAAAGCAGAACAAATGCTGCCTACTTGGCAGGACCTTAAGCAGCAACCTCTACAAATCTTTCCAACGTAACAAAAAATAGCAACCATTTGCCCTCACTGTCTTCAGGGAAACGTGTCAGAAACATGTCATAACTAGAAATCTGTATTAACTCTATCATAGCTGGCAGTTGCCTGCCTCGCTGCTTCAATTCCCTCCTAGCTGCTCTCACCTGGTAATTCCTTCTACACTACAGACTATGCTTTGAAAATCCAAGGACCAGATCCTGCTATCACTTCAGTGAGTAATCCTAATGTAGGTACATATGGGAATTCCTCATGGAAATGCTGCAGGATCAGTCTCTGGATTTGCCAGAACTGTAAATTTTTCTGAAGTAATGAGGTGTGGGTGCTCAAATTGCAGCAGGGAAAAGCTGCCTGTATAAATACAATAGTATAATGCAGAAACTGGGGAACCCACAGTAAAGGAAGGAAACCTCTACAAAGCCTCAAAGATCTCCTGACATTTTTCTGGTCTCCATAAGTGGCTGTAAGTTCAGGTACAAAAATCCTTGAACCCACAGAGGCAGAAATCAGCCTCCCTGTAGCAACATGGGGAGAGATCTCACCCAGGGGTATGGGAAAGAGGGACAGGATTCCTCAGGGTAAAGGAAGCAGGGGGACAGCATCTCTCCAAGAGGGAGACAAGGAAAGGGCTGAAGGGCAGCTTTCCTCCCCCTCCTTCCCAGAGCTCAGCTCACCACTGGTTGGGACGGGGTCTGTGCGGTGCACGGCTATCGCAGCGCACAAGTGGCTGGTCGAGCCTCCCTTTCTCTCCTGAACTGAGTTCAGATCTTGGTCAACACTTCTGCCTGACAGCAAAATGCACTGGTAAACTTCTTTTTGATACTGGAATATAAACAGCTCTGAGTCACGAACCTCTTTCTGTTCAGAGCCAGTGTCCTGAAAAGCTTTAGCGGGGCCATTTGAAAGAAAGCCTACAACAAACCACTCATTAATAAGCTGATGCTAAGTGACCTGCAAGCAGAGGTCCTGGAGCAGTAACAGCCATTCAGAGAGCTGTGTCATTATCTGCAGGACTTGTGTGATTCATGGTGCAATAAGAAAACCCTCCTAATAGGGCTCAGGGGCTTGGCTCATACTGACCAAACTTTTCAGTCGTTCCCCCGGGTATGGACACTCAGTAGAGGTGCTCCTGGAAAAGTTGAGAAGAGCCAGTGCTGCAGTTTGCAGAGCAATCCTCAGCCTGCATCCAACTTTGCTTTAGGGGGCTGATGATGGGGCAGGAGCAGGGGGGGAGAGGAGCACACAAAGTGTCTCAGTGAGGAGGAACAGCCATCCCTGAGCCAGCTGCTTTGTGAAAGCCTGTTCTGCACACACAAAGACACACACGCTCTTGCACACACACGTTTGCCTGCCACTTCCACACATAGCAAATGCCTCACACATCGGATGAAAGCAGGGAAACGCAGCAGGACTTGCCAGCTTCTTACCTTCAGGAAATCTCCCCCCTGGCAGTCAATGTTTACAAAGTCGTAGTCTATCGTGATGAGTTCCTCGGGCTCCCCAATGAAGAAAGTTGCACAGTGCAGCTGTGGCTGGTCTGCGGTGAAGGTGAACTGCCCCTCTATACTCAGCATATCAATGCACCCTGGAGAAACAGAGACATGAGGCTGCTGCCTCAGCCTGCCGGGGAGGGAGACCAAGAACCAGCTCCCACAGAGCAGGGAAGGGGAGAGTGAGGAGAGACCCCCATGCTGAGACCCAGCTGGCAGTGAGGAGAGGGAGACTCAGCTGAAGCAATCAGGAGCCTGCTGAGCATCGGAGGATGAATAGTAATTCACAGGTGTGAGCACAAGCATGCTGTGGTAGGGGGGTGCAGGGAGGGATGCTTGTTGAAGCATCTCGGAGCAGAAAACTCTATGTATGTGTATATGTGCACAAGTGCACGAACACCCTGTTCCTTCAGATTTCTCTCTAATCACAGCTTTTCCACCTGCCCGATCCCCTGAAGATGTAACCCTGACCAGGGACACAGGTGTATGATCCCTATCCTCCTCCCATTATTTGGGACCCTAAACTCTGAGCCCCAACCTCTTTTCAGAGCCGTATTTCAATCCCTCTGCCTCAAGCACTGTTTTTTCTGAGATTTTAATGTTTAGTCCCTCTTTTCCTCTTTCTTTCAAAAAGCATCTGCAGGTCTCTCACTCCCAGACAGTCCCTTTCCCCTTCCTCAGCCCCAGGCTCCCCCCAGGACTCTCCCACCCACCAATGGTCCCAAACAGAGCACTGAAGAAACTCACGGAGCGACCGCCGGTAGATCTGCCCTGCAGACAGCTCTCTCTTCAGATCTTCACTGAGGAGCAGGAAAGGCTCATCTTCACCGGCATCCCTCACCTGGTGAAGGGAAGGGGCAAGAAGAGGCTGGGGCAAAGTAGCAAAGTCAAATGCAGTCCCCTCCCTGCACCTCTCAAGAACAGGCACTCGCAGTTTAAATCCCTCCTCCAGAAACAGAGCAGCTGTGGAAGAGCTCAGTCAGAAAACTGCCAACCTGCAGTAGAGGAGAACAAACCTGGCACCTCAGAGGTGAGCCCAGCAGCTCAGTGAGTCTCTTAAATCCTCAGCAAAATGCAAGCTTGAGAAAAAGGAGGATAAACAAATGAGAGACGGGACGTGACCATTGCATTAATGTTACTCAGGTGTAGGTTTAATGCAGGAGGAGCGGGAGTGGGAGGGGAGAGAGGAAAAACCACAATGTTTAAAAGCCAAGAGTACAAGTTAGAAGAGGGCAGCTAAAAGCACAGTGATGTGCTTTAGTTGTCAGCCCCATTGCTCACCTCTAGGTATCTGGTTTCCCCCTTGGAGGCGGCCAGGAAGATGAGAACGAAGTGGCATTGAAACTGGAAAGCGGATGGCATGCTGACACCTCCTCTGGCAGCCCTCTCTCTCTGCCTGTGGCCAAGCTTCTCCTGGTCTGCGCTGGTAGGCAGGAGCCACTGGGATATCTTGGAGAGACTCTTTTTATAGAGCTGTTGGGAGGGGAGGCACTTGGTCCCCGTACTGATAGGGTAACCCATGGTAACTGAATTCCTCTTGCAGTGACATAGTACGTGGGCATGACGAGGGTCCAAATCACAGCCACAAATTTTCAAGCTGGTTGAACTCCCCTCTCTGGCAGATGTCTCTTCTACTTATCTGTCTGGCGGAGCTGAAAAGATCTGGGGAAGAAAGCCTGTCCCGTGCAGCCAGGGCACTCGCATGGTGTATTTATTTCCAGTTACTCCAAAAAGAGGAACAAGGACCATCCCTCCCTCCTCTTCTCCTGCTTTCCAGTCCCAGAGCATTTCAGACCTGCAGGGCTCCCTGCCTCCCTCCTGCTGCTCTGTGACATGCAGCTCTCTGTAGTCCCCATGCCAGGTGCTTCCCACTGGCCAGACCTGGGTGAGTGCCACCATCACCCCAGGACTGGGGAACCCGTGGGCTTCCAGATCTTGCACCTGCAGCTGGGGCACAAGGGCTCTGCACGAAGTACACAGGTAAAATCAGACAATTTTTCCCACCAGAACACAGCTTTTGTACAGAAGTTGGGAAAACTCGGGATTCCCAAGGGCATATTCCCCACAGGACAGCTGATACTTCTCTAGCCCTGTTTCTCAAGGGAAATCTGAGAAAGGCCTTCAAAAGATAAACCTTGGAATGAAAATTCATATCTCTACAGAGTACTAAAAATCAGAGATACTAGTTTTAGTGTATATTATTGCTTTTCCCTGACCCAGGATGAACCATCAATACTCTGCAGACAATAACTACCCTTTCCCCATCTCAGGTTTTTTGCTAATGTCTCCTTCTGCTCTATGCTTCCCTGTCAAATTGTCACTTTGATTCAGCAAAATTTAGAAATAATGTAATCCGGACTTGCAGGGCTTTAAGTTTGCTTCTTCTGATTTCATTGTTAGGACTTGTGAACAAAACCATTTACTTGCTGTTTCACCCAACATGTTGGTTGAATGACAAATAAATAAATCTTTTTCTGTCTATACACCTCTGGCTCTGATCTTATTATGCTTTAATTCTTATTCTTATTGTTTACTTTAATGTAAACTATAATATTTCTCCATATCCACACAGCACTTCTGTGACTTTTCCATATCTATGTGGGTTTCAAAATCATAAAAAATATTAAGGAAATGGAAAATACAATTTTTGAAGTTTGACGTCAAGTTATATTCAAAGTTGTTAAAACTGCTTTGAAGAACGGATCAGTTATTACTGCAGGAACCAAGACTCAATTAATTCATAGAATCATATACTTGTCTAGGTTGGAAGGGACCTTTAAAATCATCTAGTCCAACCATCAACCTATCTCTTACAAAAACAAAAAAACACATCACTAAACCATGTTTCTAAACACTATGTCAACCCTTCTTTTGAATACCTCCAGGGATGATGCCTCAACCACTTCCCTGGGCAGCCCATTCCAATGCTTAATAACCCTTTCAGTGTAAAAATTTTTCCTAATATCCAATCTGGTGCAACTTGAGACCATTGCCTCTTTGTATTGCCTGTGACTTGAGAGAAGAGATCAATCCCTGCATCTCTACACCCTCCTTTCACGTAGTTGTAGAGAGTGATAAGGTCTCCCCTCAGCCTCCTTTTCTCCAGGCTGAACAACCCCAGCTCCCTCAGCCACCCCTCATAAGACTTACTCTCCAGACCCTTCACCAGCTTGGTTCTCTGGACTCGCTCCAGCACCTCAATATCTTTTTTCCGGCAAGGGGCCCAAAACTGGACACAGTACTTGAGATCATGTACTTGCCTTGAATTGTTTAAATAGCGTGATTTTAGGCAAGGATTATCAGAGGATTATCTAAGGGAGTTCAGAATCTGAAATCCGTTGAAGTTCTTTGGGAATTACAAGTTTTGTTTGGGAATTACAGATGCTTTGTTGGAAAAAAAAGGGGGGGGGGGGCTGTCTAGGGAGACGGTGGACTCTCTTTCTCTGGAGACCTTCAAAACCAGCCTGGACATATTCCTGTGCAACCTGCTCTAACTGGACCTGCTTTGGCAGGGGGTTGGACTAGATGATCTCCAGAGGTCCCTTCCGACACCATATCAGTCTGTGATTCTGTGATTCTGTGAACACAGAGGGATTTAGACCCAACTTGCACTAGAGCTTAATCAGGGTGGTAAGAGGTGCCCTGGAGACCACACGGATCCTGTGGGATCTGGAAGGGCTGCATGGGAACCCAGCCTCATTCACTTTTCTTATCACATTTTCACTTTCTGAAGAGATTAAGAAAGTTAGAATTACAGCACGACCCCTTCACTCTCCATCTTCAAGGCACTTTGCAGAACCCAGACCCAATTCTGGCTGGGGTGTCCCAGTTTGCCCTGCCAACCCCCAGCCTAGACCTCAGATGCAGAGTCCTTGAATATCTTCAGTAAAGGAGAGAGTGTTTGATTGTGTGAAAATTTGACCACTTACTGAACACTTGGTAAAATTCAGCTCCAAAAATGAGTGAAGGACAAATGATACTGTAGGTAAATCAATATAACCATCTATTAAACCATTTGTGAGGTGGTCTGCCCAGAATAAAACGTACCAGCAGCGATGTTAGTATATTTTAAACTCTTGCCTATGAACAGCTGAGGCCTGGGCTAGTATAGCATTCACTGGTGGAGGTGCCCAGACAAGCAGGTAGCCCCAGGGGCTAGAGGACATGCCAGCAGCTGAGGTGTAGGGACTGTCCTTCTCCAACCAATAAGGCGGTAGGAAGGAGGACAGGAGCCACCTCCACATCTGTTGCAATTTTTTACTCACATGGAACATATGGCGACTTTTCATTTCCTATGTAACACCTACAGGAGTTTGCCTGTAAATATTCTGTATAATGGTGCAAAAGCTAAACCCAGACACTCTTTGCTGTGGATGTGGAGCTTGGTTTTAACAGAGGTGCTAAGGCAACCTGTCATCTATTCTGCGTCATTTTCCGCTTCAGCTCTAGGCTCAGGAGGAGCCAATGAAACACGATGACACCCCATCCAGCCTCATCACAAATCTTCCCAGTGCCTGGGGTAATTCCGTGTGTCCTCAAACACAGGGCTGTCCTCAGTCCTCCAACTCTTCTATGCTTCCCTTAGATCAGTTCTAATGCCTGTGGAAGGCAGGTATTTGGGATGGGGATAGAGAGCCACCTGAAGAGAGGTGCAGATGCTGCTGCTGGCAGGGACTCTGCCCTGCAGTGCCTCCACACCTGGCTCAGGTGGAACCTGGGCAGATAGGAGGAGACCAGTCCTAGGAGAAGGAGGGAGCTCATCTCTCAGCCATACATCTCACCTGCCAGAGGGTGAGACAGGATGGGAGACCACCTCCTTACAGGGTGTTACAGGTCCCCTTCACCTCTGGACCTCCCTTTGCCCACTCCGGCACTGCTTTTGTTTGTGATTGCAATTAACAAAACAAAGAAAAATCACCAGTTTAAAGAGGGTTCAAAACATCCCTGCAGCATTTCAGAAGGGAAAAGCACTTTCAATGTGATATAAACCCTTCGGCGAATGAGGAGGGTGTAATTTTTCTTTCATGGGTTTGAGTCACATTAGCACTTTGTAGAACAATTTTTTTTCATTTGTATCAAATTATATAACACAGTAAAATGCATTCCCAGTCTGACCCTGCTGGGGACTAGACAATCCAGTAGCTCTCATGCTATGACACCTGGACTCTGCTAACAACTGTAATTGACCCTGGGAGCAGCCCCTTTCCCTGGCAGAAGCGATGGGATGCCATCACGTTGGTGACAGGTCAGGCTGCGTGCAGGGTACCTCCCATCCCACTCTGCTATGGCTCAGGGGGCTATTGCTGGGGCACCCCAGCATTTGCAGAGCCTCAGGTTGTTAAAGCAGTGCTTGTGGGTGGGTTTTTTATGCCACTCAGCTCTGTGCTTGGGAGGACCCACCTGCTCCGTGGTGGAAATCCTCTGCCTCACACTCAGAGCTTGTAGGTGTCTTGTCAGCTATTATAGCACAGAAGAGATCCCAGCTGAGGTGAGAGGTGGAGAAAATGCAGCTGAATAAAGAGTAGTGAAACAAACCCCATTTACTTACCACCCATGTGGTGATCAAGTGATGCTCTGTGCTATAATGTAGTTTCTTCTCAAAGGCAGTTGGTACAGGAAGATTGTGATGGTTTTGGTTGTGAGATTTAGCTCAAGTGAGCAGTACTTGAGCTACAGACTCTCCTTCAGGATCCCTCCCTGATACAAAGAGAGGCCAGGTGTTATCAAACCTCTCTGGTCTCCCAAACAGTCCCTTGAGTCCTCAGCTCACTGAAACAGCACCCTGCCATGCTTTAATTCCTGTAAAAGATCATTTTACTTCAGCACTCACTTCAGCACAAGCACACTGCAGCCTGTGACCCCTATTTCCCCCACTCAATGAAGAAATTTCAGCTGTAGCACATCTCATCCTGTGTCCAGGTAAAGGGATGAACCTTAAGGGTCTTGGACTTCCTATGAGCTACTTGTTCAGAACTGCATTCTTCTGATTCAGGCCATATTTTAAATCCCCTGTTTCTTCCCCTCCAGAGCACCTTCCTCTCCAGCTGCAGCCTGACTGCTGGCACAAGCAGACAGAGCAGACCAGATTTCCCTCTAGCACTGGGACCTTAAACAAGAGTTAATTTTCCTGTACAGACACAACCCCACGCAGGCTCCGACTCCACACAGGAGGTGGGGAGCAGCCCCCCAGGGAGCAGCCCGGCTGCTGCATGTCCCACAGGGGCCCCGCTGCCTGTCTGTGCCCGGTGGTTTCTTGAACTGATAGGAGCAGCAGCGAGTCCGCAGGGCTACTCCACCAACTGCTCAAGCGAAGAGGATTTCTCCTGCCTCGAGCTCTCCATCCTTGGTTGTTGAGGCTGATTTCTCACAGCTGCTCAGCACCGGCTGAAGAGATGTGGTGCGGGTGATGCACAGTGCAAGATGTCTGGCTGGACTTTAAACTTCTTATTGTGTCAGCTGCTAAACATTGTGCTGAGCTACATGTATTTCCCTTACACACATGCCCCCCTGTAACTCAGAATTAATTCAGGGAACTGCATTTTGTTTCCCCTACAGTGTCTGGGAGACGTAGTACTAGCCAGTCCTGGTTTTTTATTATGTGGCTGCAGGTCTCACACCAATGTCTGTGTCTTTGCAGAGTAGGGGACTGTTCTTGTATTTTATTATAAACATATACCATTCCACTGGTTGCAAATCCTTCAGTGTATTATTATTCTTGAATAGTGAGATCAGGTAGCCCAGATTAAGATGAGAGAGAAATCTAGTGGCTCTGAAGTGTCACAAATGGTGAGGGCTACATTTTTGGACGCTTCCTTGCTAAACTGCATACTAGCCATCAGTTATTGCTCTGAAATAATACCACACAAAAGGAAGCAAAGGGGAGGCTGTATGGCAAATCTCAGACTTGGCAGTTATTAGGAAACCATGTCCTCAACATAGACTCACACAACACTTGGTTTCAAAAACTGTCTGAGAGATCAAGAAGCTAGAGCCAAACATGTATGGAGCTCCTGCTACTGGTCCCATAAGTCACTCTAGAAAACATTGGGGTAACTAAATCCGTCATCATTACTCACAAACCATTACTGAATACTTCACGTCAATCCACTAAGAAGTTTCACCATGCTTCATGTTATCACTGCTGATAAGGGGAAATGAATTCCCAAGATACCTGCTGCCAAATCACCCTGTGTATCCAGCACACATACCCATTACTGCATCCCATTGCAACGGATCACTGCCCTGCCCAGGACACAGCCAGGAGCCAACCCACAGAGCGGATCAAGAAAAATAAATGTGGAGCTTATTAACATCTCCAAAGCCCCGGTTGTCTGCAGGACCCAAACTGCAACTGCCAGATTGCTTGGGACCATAGCTGTGTCTGTGATGACTACATTTGGGGACTGATTGTGGCATTGAGAAATGAGTTTGATTGTTGCCATTGCACTTATTGATGGGTAGCCGCCCATTCTACAGAATGTACCAGCTAACTACTGGAAACACAGTTTAAGCAGTTAGGCTAGGGACATACAATAGGAAAGGTAGAGTTCAACATGACTAAGGTAACTAAATTGGCTGTGTCAATGGTTTAATATGTTCCTATTACAGGAAACCAATCAGAGTTGCAATGACAGCTGACAAAGAGTATTCCCAGCTGCAGAAACATCAAGCCTGACATCATATTTTGTGCTTCCTTGCTTTACTCTCATGTTGGCTTCAGTGTCAGTCAGGTTTCCCAGCAGTCCACGATCCAAACCTGAGCCCAGGGTTCCTTTCTCTATGGTCAATGGTCATCTCTGTCACTGACTTCTGTTGCTACCCATCTGCCCCAGCTCTGTGCTCTTCTGAGCCTTGCCATACATCTCTCTGTAACGACACTTCTATTACTTCTTTGTGTGTGTCTAAATTGGCTTTAAATAGACCTGAACTTTCCATAAGGTGAAGTAAGCATAGCTTGTTAACTCTGGGCAGTTTGACACAAGAGATGTGTGATTTGTCATGTTGAGCGGTTTAAAGAAATGAAAAACGCATGTGATTTATGAGCTGAAAGCCTATCAGCATCATGCAGGTTTGATGATAAGTGTTGCATTAACACTATTTATGGCATTGAATAAGGGCAAGGACTGTGAAGCTCGCAGTTTAGCAGGTTACAAATAATCAAGCAAACATTATATTCAGACACTGAGATTACCCTGAGGGTGGTTATCACTACCAGCTCTGCCTGTGACTCAACCCAGCATCTACACAAAGCAGTCAGGGCCAAGAAGTGGGAGCAGAGAAAAGTTTTCTCCCAGGAAGGAGGTAAGAGATGTGGGAAGGAGCAAGCGGTGAAGAAGCATTCCATTGCTCTAGTGGACATTCGTCGAGCTGTTTAATTTTAGCCTGGGTCTGCCTCCTCTATGGATCCCCCACATGGTACTTCCCCTCTTGAGGGCTGGTGTCCTCAACAGCAGAGCCACATACAGGTGTCTGCGTGGCTCCCAGGCAAGGGACCTTGGTAGATGCATCCATTGGTCCATGTCTATGGACCAAAGCGGGTCATGTTTGCCCTTGCCAGCTGCAGCGGCTGCTCTGATCAGTCCCAGTGCACTTGTGGAAGAACAGTCTCCTCTCCAAAACATGGAACAGTTAGTGCAGTTGGTCTCTGCTTGGAGGAATGCCACTCTTGGCCCAGGTCAGGTCCTGTGGAGGACATGATGCTGCAGCCTTCTCCCAGTGACCCTGTCCCAAGCAACAGCTCCTGTTTCTCCTCCTCCAGATTTCGTGTTCAGCTCTGGGTTACTAGAACTTTATTTTCACTTTATTTTCAATGCTGAGGTCACTTCATTATACAGAATATAATTTTCACATGTATTGAGAAATATTAGTATTTACACATCACATTCCAAAATTAATTAGATCTGGGTCATTGTGAAGAATAAACTTTGCCTTTGACCAAGCACCACTTTGATAAGTGATATTTTAAGATATTTTTCCCATTCAAGGACAAGTATTTCTCAGCTGAACAGACTGTCTCCTTGATTGAGCCTTTCTCATCCAGGAAAAAACTGTGATTCAACACAATTGTCTCTGGTAGTGTTAAGCATCACAGTAATGGGCCCATTTCAGAAATACTGTGGAGCATTACACAATTCAACTAGTCAATATGAGTCAGATAAGAGATGCCAGCATACCCAGTGTAACGGTATATTTGTCCTTTCAACTGCTCCTATTGCTTAGTCCTTTATTTTTCACACACATGTGATGCCTTACCACTTATCCTTAGTATCATACGGGCTGTAGGGGTCAAACACTCCAATCAGTTAGGTTCCAAACACTTTTAGGTGAAAGTACAGAAATATTTTGTGTCAATGTAAAAATCATAAACATCGAAGGACTTTGAGATCAGCTGGTCAGCATGTTTCAACCTCCTGAAGCCTAAAGACAGTTCAAGGGCAAAAAGAGTTTTGGTTTCACCTAGCCAGAGCATTAATGGTTTGATGGGATGGGGTTCTCCAACACTGCACCTCATCCAGTCACCCTTTCCTCAGCTTCAGGGTCCTATTTGCTGTTGCCACTTGATGTCTTCAGCTGGAGTTGGGGAAACTGCATCTTTTTGCAGCATTCTCAACTTCTTGCCACTTTTCAGTTCCCAAAACACAACTTTAACTAATGCTCCAGGTGGTTCAGTTGCTTTTCTGCTCTTTGCAACATGTTCTAATCACAGGCGGTTTTTTCCTGCGGCAGCTTTATTCTATGTTTCCACATAGTGCTTTTCTGCGTTCATGCAACTGCTGGGAATGTAGAGTTGGAGCAATACATGAGGTTTTAAGGCAGACTACACAGAGAAGTATTTTAGAGCTACAGTTTGACAATTTGCTCTTCAACTCATGAAGTTGAAGCTGAGAAAACGGCCTAGAATTTAAAGCAGATGTATCACAGAAGCATTTTCCACTAATTTCCCCCCAAATACCTCTGCTTTGAGCAACCACTCCTCCTGTCTTCCTCTTAGCTGCCTTGTTGCAACATTTGCAATTTTACAGACATGTCCTTATTTAGCCAACCGGCTAACAGAAACATAGCTTTCCATTGAAGGCTAATTTAAAGTCTCGAGCACATGTCCTCAGCTGTTGCGAAATTATGCCACTAAGTGCAATATGCTCTGTTGTTTTACATCAGCTGAGAACCTACTTGCGAGGGCAGAATAAGTGGATGCAGCTGCAGTTCTCTTCCTTGGGAGCTGCCCTTCATACACAACTAGTTGTAGGTGGCTGAGAGCTGGTATTTAAAAAGTACAAGTTTGGGGGGTTTATGTTGTGGGGGGTTTTTTTGTTGGTTTTTTTTTTAATGTATCATGTTCATTCATGTGTTCTCTCTGATAACTGCCCAGGGCCTGTAACGCACCATACTCCAGCTCAGAGGAAAGTCTGTAGATGCAGTTAGCTTAGAAAACAGTTTACCAGATCATAAATGAAACATTATCTCTCATCCATATCACGTGACAGAAGAAAGATAAAATTGAAAATGTGACCCCATTTTTCTTCAAATAACTCAGTGCCATTCAACAAACTTAATTATCCCTAAAGACACATCTAATAATTGTTGGCCTGTCAATCAATACCCTTATTAGACATGCACATGACGTCACATCACTGCCTAACAAATCTTCCTGCCACTCAAAAACCTTTATATAGATTAATCTGATTTCAGAGGCAAGTTTTGTGTTTGACCCCTTATCCAATCTTCTTCAGGGCTGAAATTGGAAAGGAGCTGAGTATTTCCTGTGTGTCACCGGTGGAGTCTGGTCTTTCTCTAAGAGTTTCCCTTCTGGCCACGCTCTGCTTTGTGCTGCAGCATGGAGCCTGGAAAGGGGCTCTCCCTTGGGTGGCTGAGTGACCTGGGGTGTACCTGCATTGCTACAGGAGAACTCTTCTACTTCTTCTGGCCTATTTGTACCACATTGTTAATTCCCTGGCTGCTTGGAGTATCATGAAGCTGTGCTTTGCTGAGATACTGCCCTGGGTTATGAGACAATGCAGCCCATCCCGTGCACACTGTGAACACCCACCGCATTGTTGTGGCCATGCACCCATGGCAGAGATTGTTGTGCTGGGGGGACATCCAGGAACTATTGGCCCAGGAGGAAATACCCGCTTTGCTAAGGGAAAAATGTGCATGACTAAACAGAGCAGGCATTATATGGACAGCCAGCGCTGGGAGTTAGCCAGCCTGTGTGTCATGATGCCAAGGGTGAGAAGTAAATGCGCTAATAACCTCTGAGATTTGAAAGACAGCCCTATCCAGATTTCCCAGACCGAACAGCCAGGCACGTCAAACTGCTGTACTGTTCTGCCACCCTGAGCAGCTCTGGGCTGTGTCACACGTGCTGCATGTGCTGCTCTGCACCCACCCAGCAGTTGTGACAGGCTTTGAGGATGCTGGATTTCCTTCACTAGCAGTTGCAGGTTAACACCGGTACTCTCTGTATGGTAGTCCATGCAAATGCAGCACCAGACTCATATCCATAAACATGAAATCATCACTGGCAATAACTTTCAATTCTTTCTTGAATAGCATTTGGTGGAAAGCAATTAATGACATTTCTGGAAACATCACCTGTTCTGTTGGGGTCTCCTAGTGTCACTACCCTCTCCCTTCCCACAACCCCAGGCAACTTTGTTTCTCATCTTTACAAGGAGGAACTGATGTTGTAGGCTGATGATTATCCCATTGCACTTGACACTGTCTACACTGCTGTAGAGTGAAAAAGGTGGTGCCTTCCTAGTGGACCTGGCTGGTAAGTCAGAACTTGGAGGGACTGCTCTGTTGCAAAGCACTCGTCATCACAGTGGTGCCGTACACAGCTCTTTGTGTTTGGATACTGGATCTGAAGAGGTTATAAATGTATTTACCAATAGTGCATCAAGCTTTGTGTACCCGGTTGCACTAGCACTTCAACACTCCTTTGAACTGAAATAAAAGCAAACAGCAGAGGCTGAGGCTTTCAAGATAATATCATCTATCTTCTGAAAATCTGCTTTTCAGATGTCAGGCAAAATAATTTCACAATAGCTAGAAAAGATTTTGTCTAGCATTGCTATATTTTTTTTATTGGTCTTTAATATAACTTGAAAATATTAGGCCATAATGTGGTGTTCAGTTTTCTATCGATTTTTCAGACAGTCTGGTAACACAAATGAAAACGGTGCCTGTAATTAGCTGAGGGGCTTTGGAGAAAGCCATACAGCAAGCTTCCTCTGCATGTAAAATTTCAAAGTGCTTCCTAGATTCATGAACCACAAGCAAACTCAAAGTCAGCAGGAAAAGTGTCAGTAAGTAATGAGAAAAAAAATACTGCCTTCATGTTTGAAGGAGACATTTTTCACGTCTGAGAGAAGCTAAAACCAAAATGTTCACAACTGCAGGCTAAAGTGGCCGTAATGAGGTTGGCTTGCAAGCCCCATCTTGTAGAGCCAGTGTAGGTGGCTTCAGTGTAGTTTTCCTTCCTGAGGACTGCTTACAGAAAAGAGGATTGCTCACAGCTTTTTCTAAGGCAATTCAAAACTTCCAGGTGATCTTCAGTATCTTCCTTGGAAGTGGTGTCTACTAATTCAGCACTAATTGGATCCTGTGGGAGAAGAATGGCAGAGGAATGACCCATTGGTGCAGTGGGTCAGCCCATGGTTAGCCCAAGAGCAAGTCCCTTACCCCCAAATTGTGCCAATGTTTTGTGTTTTCACACATCTGAATGTGCTTTGGAGCATTTTCTTCCTTTTCTGCTCAGTCTCCAGTCTCTGTGCAAAAAGGTTTCTTCTTTAAAGCTGATAGAGGTGAACAGTTGTCCTTGCAGTTAAAATGGCAACAAGAAAAAGCTAACCAGACAAGCCAAAAAGGGTGATTTATGAGGTTTTATAAAACTTTTGTTGGAATAAAGATCATTTGAGTCATTCTCCTCTGATTCACCCATAACTCATGTGCAAGCAAGCCCCTTCCGCAGGGGAATTAGGCTGCACTCAGTTCCCAGTAAATTCAGCTGATGAGATGGCTCCACTGACCCTCTCCATCACAACAGCACCTCTTGCTGCCTGACCCCGGGGCATGTTGCTGCCACCAGCTGTGATTTAGCATAATTCTGCTTGGCACACAGGCTGCTGTGCATCCAGGGGTTGATCAGGGATGAGCAGAGGGTTTACGAACTTTCTGGAGCTTGTTTCCAAAAAGCCTCTTGCTCAGAAGTCATAACAAAGAAACTGGTTCTCACTGGAGCAATCTTACTCCTTGTAACTTGGGGTTGAAGCTTTAAGCTGCTCTTGTCTTGGAAAGGTTTAGAGACTAGCAACAGTCTGCAGGACCTACAGGGAACCATAAAGGCAGTCTTAATTTTTCTGGTTGGTACTCCTGCCATCCTGGTCCAACAACTCAATGGTATTGAGGTGCATGATATTGCAGGGGCAAAAAATGTGCAATTGTTATAAGTTTAACTGATACTTTTTGCTGTGTTCCCCTAGAAGACTGGTGAATCCTACATAACTTCTGTCACTGAAGAGCTAAAGAGGCAGCACATTGTGGCTCTGCCACCGCCTCAGAGTCTCCATTTTCTGGGATAATATTGTTTGGTGGTGGCTCCTTTCTTAGGATGATGTCTGTCCCTTGTTATATTTATTAGACCCTACAGAATCCCCTCCTTCTAATAATTACATCTTCTTAATGACACATGATTTTATACAAAGACTATAGTCTTTACAAAATGATTTCCGGTGGTCTGGTGAGGAGAGACTAGTGAAATGCATTCTTCAAATGTTGCCTAGCAGAGTACGTCTTCATTGAGGGATGTTTGTTTATTAACCTCTTACACAAACATAACATCTTCATTTATTTCAGATGCCTTTTATTATAGTTTGAAGTTACCAACAAAATTACAAGGAACAAAGAGAACTCTTCATACAAGAGACCCTGCCACTGAGGATTCACAGGGCTTTGGAAGTATGGGTAATTCCAACAGGAGTGTAAAAGTACTCTTCATTTAACCCAAGAGCAGGTTAACATTGAAAAGGATTGTCCTACTCGCTCCACACCTGGCCATGAGGTCCCACTGCCCCTTTTGCACTGCTTCCACATAGTGGGTTGGATCAGTATGAGATGAAATCATTGTTCCATAAGATGACTCACATTACAAAGCTGTACCCTGGGATCCTGTCATTAAATCCCCCACAAGTGGTCCTCTAAAAGCCCTCCTCTTAAGGATGCCAGAATACTGAAAGCAAAAGGCATTTACATTTCCCCTGAAGACCCAGTCCTTCTATCAGCCCTTAGAGCAGTTTGCTGTCTAAATCTTCTATGTATTTGAATAATTTATCATATGAATAAATTCATTTATGCTGAATGAAGAGGTGGACTACTGGGATGCAGTAATGCCAACACAACAAAATTGAAGCTGGGGAGGTGGGGGAAATGAACCCGCTACAATGGCAAGCAGTGCCGTCTGCTCAGGCGGCAGGAGACAGCTGTGACCACATCTGAAATACAAGAGCGTGGGGAGCAGCATCTAAAAAGGGCTTTAGAATAAGCAGAGCTGAGCAAAAAAACAAGCTGCTCTTTTTGAGCTGCAAAAATATGGTTGTTATAGAATGACTGAAAACCAAATTGCAAGTTTTACATTTTATTCCAGATTTGCCAATTCAGAGAGCACATAAGTAACATTCCTGTTCCTTTTACTTGCCACTGACATTTAAGAAATAAAAGTCTCAAGTCCTGCCAAACGATCTGTCAGCCCGAACCCTTGACCTGGGCAACTGATGAATGCATGTTACAGATGCACACAGCGCAAGGACTGAAAATATTAAAAGCCAGATCTCAAGTAGTGTAGACTGGCTTTGGTCCAGCTTACACCAGCTGCTGATCTGGTCTACAAGTGTCTGACAGCAGTAACAGTTGGAAGCACGATGGTTTGCATTCACTAAACGCTGATGAGAGCTACCTAGCTACATGTGCTTTGCTCACATTTGTGGCCAGGAAATTGATTGTATTGAGTGTTTTTAAAATTCCTCTTTCTTCAGCTGTTCTTCGAAGTAATCATTACATGCTACAGTCAAAGCAGCAACCAGAATGACAAATTCATTAAAATCCACTTCATTGTCTTTATTGGAGTCCAGATCTTTCATAATCTTATCAACCAGAAGGGGGTCCTTTTGGCCCTAAAGAGAAAGAAAAGTGACTTAGTTATGCAGATCTTGAATATGTAATTCTGGAATACCTGGTGGGGCAACCCACTGTTACGTGACAAGCCCCGGTGCTATCAAATAAAAGGTCACATGAAATATGCACCTGAATAGTAGCATACCACTAGCCACAGCATTAAAAACATAGGTCTAGCGACTCAAAAGTGCACAGCAATAGAATTTGAAGACAATGCAATTCTTAGAAGAAATACAGGTCCTAAATACGCACTGAATTTGATCAAGCAGATTTTAGGAGCTGCTGAGCACTGTTTTCTTTAGACGAGATGGATCTATAATGTGCATATCTCTGTGTTCAAACAGTATGTAGATTTTTAACAGGCTATTCATAAGTGGTCATTACACATCCATTCATCACATTGAGAAGATCTTTACTTAGCAAACACAACCTATTCAGTGGAAGTAAGAACAGTGACTCTCATAATAATAAATCAATAACCAGGAATAAAAGAAAATGCAAGGAAATGGATACAATGTAATAAAAAACCTGCTGGTGGTGACAAGGTCCACAACAATTTTTACAATTAAGAGGATATAGAAAAACAACTATGAATCTGGTCATTGTTCCATAAAAAGCATGCATGCTGTGTAATGCAGAACACAATAAACGTGTGAAGAGATATTCACATCAGCATCTTATCGCTGAAAGGATTTTCTTAGCATCTCTCTACAGGGCACACAAACAGCCGTACTGTGTCTGTGGCCACTGTGCACAAGCTACTTTGCTGTCTCATGAGAACTGGTTGCTAGATTTAATTCTTCGAAGGACTTATCTATGCCCTACTATTAAAAATGAACAAACAAAAAATGGATTAAAGCCTGATTTAGCATCAATTTTCCTACTGTTTCTGGGCTGCCCTTGCCCTTCTGCTCAGAAGTGCAGAGGAGTAAGCAGAGCACAAGTAGCTGGCTCTGCCACTGGTGGCATGTGGCAGGGCATGGCTGGACCACCCTCTGAAAACACACTTCTCAAATGGGGCATTTGATCTCATCTCCATCTGTCCAGCTCCACAAACAAAACTGTCATCTGAGAAGTTGTGACAGGACATGTCTTGCAGAAGGAGATGCTATTCCTGAACACTTGGATAGCTGCTTATCCCACCCATGAAACAATAACAAGAGGTTCAGGAACTGTATCTTACTGAGAGGAAGTCAGTGAGCTCGCTGGTGAGGAGCTCCTTGAGTTCTCCTTTACTGAGCTTGTATCTGTCTCCTTCTTTGCCAGAATAGTGATGGAAAATCCTGATCAAGGTGTCCATGGCGTCTTCCAGTGGTGTGGACATAGCTGTGAGTGGGAGAGCTGCAGGGCAAAGATCCAGTCAGTGACATTGCACAGGAGCCAAACCAAAGACCGATGTCAGGGAAGGGATGGAGAGCTAGCTGAAGAGAGAAATTGTTACCATTACTGAAAAAATGGACTTTTGGTTGACCCATCCTGTCAGCTGTCAGCAAGGCTAGACTGTTATAAAACATTGTCCTGTGCTCACTAACAATTACTTCTAAAGCCTAAAGAAAAAGGAAGGCCTTTGTTTAAGAAAGTGATCTACTGTGCATCCATTTTGCAAAGCTACTGTAAAAGGAAATCTCTCGTACACATAGCTGAAAAGTCAGGAAATGAAGGCACACCCTCCTACCTGATAATTCAAAAATTTTCTCAAGAAAACGAGAACAACAAACAATAGCAGCCAAAGTGCATCTGCATTTATACGGAAGGCTCCACACCAGCTTCTTAAGTGGTTAGAGAAAGTCACCAGTAATAAGGACAGAAGCATCAGCTTTCAATTTATTCAGTTGTGTTAGCTTGGGCTGACCTTTTTTTCTTGTAAATTACCTGGAATAAACAAATGTGAGCTAGGCACCCCTGAGGGTTTGCTTCATTGAGCGTGCAGTAAAAAGGTACAGAGAGAAGCACCACCAAGAAAAAAGAAGGAAATGCAATTAGTTGCTGAGTAGTTGACTCAAAAAATAACTAAAAATAGATATCAGATGAAAGGGAAACATGTTGATGAAGCCTCAGGAGAGAGATTAAAAAGCCAGAATGAAATTCAAGGTAAAACTGGAATCCTGAACAGTGTCTTCGTACATAGCTAAGACTTACCTGCTTTACAGGGTAGCTGAGGTGTATGCAAGAAAATATCCAGATCACAGGAGGTGATGGTCACCTTCCTTTCAAACCTCATGCACAGGCTCTTGTTTACCAGGCTGAGAGGGTGGATTACACAAATAGAGACAGACGTATAATTTTCACAAGGATGACAGGGCTTCTGTTTCCCTCTGCATTTCCCTACTCTGTTCAATAAAAGCCGCTTCCTGTAAATGGGTCACTAAAATATTCACTAGGCAGAGCAGAGGACTGTGTGTGGAACATATGAGATATTTTTTATCATTTGACCTTTTACAAATATGCCCATCAGGGGGCCTGAAGGTGAAAATTAGAAAATGCTAACAATCACCAAGTCCACATAAAAAAACTTTCCCCCATTTTCAAAAGAACTCTTTCTAATCTGTCTCTCTGCACTTTTACAGCTGAGAGTCTAAATGCCTTGCCACTGACAGCCAGTGTTCAAAGACACGTTGGTACCTAGGGGCAGGCTTGTAGGTGACTTTGTACAAATCCCTTGTGACATCTATCTATATCGTCAGATATCTCTGTAAGCCTAAAATGTTTGCTCTTGCTCAATGAAATTCTTGTGGTAGTCCATGTGTCCTCAGGAGCACACAAGGAAACCAGTTTGAGAGGAAGGTGTGCCTGACATTACACCGTGCACTGACCAATAAGCTTGGCTTCATTTTTATCAGTTCTGCACAACAACTACAGTTCAGCATCTCTCTTTTAATAGGTGACCTTCCCCAGTAAAACTTCCCCTGCCCCACCCCCAGGGACTTGCCAGCTCCAGGGGTGATGGCTTGGGGGTGCAAGAAACAGCAGCTTCACCTTGGTAGGGCCTATTTACCATCCAAAATAGCAAATAGCTACAGTTTTCATGACAGCTACATGAAATGGAAAACTGATTGCTTTGGATTTGCTTTTCATCGATAAAGACTTCCACCTGCTGCACATGCATGTCCAGTGAACACAACTGGGCACATAAACACCAAGAGGGCACGCAGCTGCAGCTCTTTCTCTCTTTTTTTTCCAGCCGAGGGGGGAAGATAATGAGATGGGCATTGTTTTTACCTCTGAAAGCCTCCAGACACTGTAATTTTGATTTTCACAGTAGATCTCACCCACACCTCTGCCTGCCTCCTTTGCCTCCAGCCAGGATGCTTCTTCCATCTGTGCTGCTGTGACAAGTCTGCACAACCTGAGGGGTCTTGGCTGTGCCTCTGGGAGAAGGGGGAGGCAGGAAGGGGACACATGAAAATGCTGGATCCCAGTGGTGTGGGAGGTGACTGTATGTAAAGTGCTGGTTCCAAAACAGTAGGCAGCCTCTTCTGGTTAGAGGTCCCTGTGGGCATCCACAATACTGTGTGCAGGATGAATGCCTTCCCCTCCCATTGCTATGGTCATGGGTGCCCACGAGGGATGTGAGGACCCAATGCTCAGGTAAATTTTAGAAAAGGTTCAGGTGTAAACCAGCCTGGAAAAGTTGATATGCAACAAGAGGAACTTAATCTCTCCTGGAATCAGAGGAGAGTTGGGGAGGAGAGCTGCTCTCCATACTTCTGCATTTGGGGGTAGCTAATGGGTGCCTGGTTTCGTATAGAGGGAGGTCACTGTGCTCCAGCAAGCACGGGGATCTAGCTGGACTATATGCAGCAAATCAGAGAAGAACACAGGCACAGCACAGTTCTTCTAATCACATCCTGGGAATTCTCTGTGTCTTTTCAGCTAAGAAAAAGCATAGAGTCTCTTACGTAGTGACAACCACACAGGGCTACATCTTGCCTGCAATGCTTATAACTGTTGCTCAGAAATATTAACCAGACAAACATCAAAACGTTGAAGTCTTATTTTTGCCATTTATTCAACAACAGTTTCAGCCACAACCATAAAAATAATCCCATGGCTGAGTCAATACATAAGTATAAAATCCTTCTGTTGTTCTGGCTGATTAATATTGCAAATTGATTATCTAAGCAGAGTCTACAGGAGGTACAACTTCCAGGAAGCAGGTATAAACTTTCAGAGCTGCCATCCTCAGGACAGAAGAAAGAAGGGTTTCCTCTATCATCACCAGGACATCAGCTCAATAATTTATACAGTGGTATAATCCATGCAGTCCTTTTCAATAGCTATTTTTACACCAGCTAATTGTGTAAGAAACTCTCTATTCCATGTGAATGGATTACAGGTACACAGGGAATAGCTGTACTGAAATTTTTGGTAAGAGGTCTATTCAATTTGCTGTGTCCATCCCTTTCCACTCTGGCTAGTGAGAACCTGCCAGTGGCTCCAGTGAGATCCTCCAGTGGCCTCCTAACTCCTGTGAGGGGAGGTCCCAGAAGCTACTCAAAATTCATGATTATCAGTAAATGGTTTTTAATCCTTCATCTAAAACTCAAGCACAATCTGGTTTTGTATGATATCTAATAGGTATTGAAGACAACTAAAGTCAGTGTAGCTTGTGAGCACTTCTATATCAGGGCAAGACCCAACTCCATGTCAGCAACCACCATTTCCCCATCAGTCCTCCCTGCACTCTGCTTTCCAGCAGGCTAAACACAGGAGCAGCACCAGACATATGGTTGATAGAGGGAGTAGGACTGTAACATGACTGTAGACATGGTGAAGATTGGTGCCTCCCTCATTCATGACCAAACTTTGTCATAACCTGCCAAATCATGGCAGTGTTGGTGGGAAAGCACCTCTGGAGGCACCTAGTGCCGCCACCTGCTCAAAGTGGGATGATCACCGATGCCAGACCAAGTCAGGCTTGGCTTTGTGTAGTTAAATCTTGAAAACCTCCAAGGACGGAGATTTCACAAGTCCTTGCTCTAGTGCTGCACTACCTCCCTGGAGAAAATGTTTACCCTAATTTCCAGTCTGAGCATCCCAAACCACAATCGTGGCTGTTGGCCCTTTTTGCACCACTTATTACCACCACAAAGAGTTTTACTTTGTTGAATTTATAAATTCCCTTCAAATAGTCTCAGCTCCTCTCTCAAACCTCTCTCAAACTCAAAAATAAACTCGAAAGCAGGCTGTCCCTTGACTCAACCATTCTAGTTCCATATTCTAGTGTCCATCTGTGCCCTTCTCCTAATGAGTATTTCAATATTAAAGTGTGCACTGCAAAGTCAAGGGTTGTCAGGAACAGAAGGACAGATTTTTCACCTGGCATGGCACAAATACTCCACAGGGCCAAATTCTACCACCTTCGCTCAAGCAGTAATAGCTACTAGGCTTACAGAATGAGTCAGCCATCTGATTTAACCAGAGGCTGCTGAGAGAGGCAGAAGTTGTTCCTTGCCCTGTAAATCTGAGGAAGGACGCAACCAGCTATGACTGCTTTTTTTAATTTTAGTTGGGGTAACGTAGAGGTACACTTAGCTGGGAAGTTCTATGGGACTGCTTCTCCCCTCCTACATGGAGATGGAGCAGTCAGATCACAGGAAGAAAATCTTATCGCTGGGCTCTGCTCCTCAAAAAACTGAGCACAGTTCTGCCCTGTGTGAAAGCAGTCAGCCCTTGACATAGGTCAGCAGCCTCCTTCCTCCACAGCTGGGAAGGAGAAACTTTGGCTCCTTTACCAGGATTTTTCCCTGGTCTCTTCTTGAAACTACGTAAGACAGGATGCCTTTAAGCCAGAGCAGCCTATAAAGTGACAGTCTAAGCCACAGTAAAATACTGCTCAGCTTAAGTGGGAGGATCTCATACTTAGGGCATCTGGTTTCCAACATTTGCCAGAATGCACGTGGGGAATATTTTCTCACAAATAATTATTGCGCTGGGAAAGGCAAGTCAGCCTCCCACCCACATCCTGTCATTATTTATTTTTCCCAAACTCACACTGTTCTTGGGATGCACGTGTTTTGAATCAATGTTGTACCCCTGTGGGTACAGTGGCAAAAGGTGTGTGATGGGAAGCAATAGGGGGCACTGCATCTGTCCTCAGAAGGACAGATACACTTGCACTAAAAAGCTTGCATTAGGTTAGAGCCTGGATTAGACTAAAGATCTTATTAATACAGACTAAAGAATTTATAAGAGACTTACATTTGAAATAGTATTTCTTTTTAAGTTATAATGAACATTTTCACATTTTTTAGGATTGCTAGCATTTCCATTTATGTTCCCTTTCCATATCTGGGTGTTTGATTGATTTATATCCCTTTACATCAGATATGTCTCCCTTCCCCACAGGTTCTGGTTCACATCTTCAAGACTGTTTTAACTGCTGTGTTCCCACAGAGAGCAGAACAGCAAAGAGCTATTAAAGCTCTTGCTAATAGCTTTTACCACCTAAATTCAGTGGTTTACTCTGTAGGCATCTTTTTTAATGGGTTACACTTCAAGGGCTGCCCAGCTTAAGTGTATCCTGATCTCATTCTCTGATGAGTCCTGTTTTGGACAAGATTGTACACTTCTTTTCCCAATATGTAAATGACTATTTCATTGAAATGCCCAGGTCGTTGAACTCTGCTTGTTCCCATAGTGGCCATTTCTCTTGTGATACTTGTTTAGAACAGAAATTGGAGCATTGTTGTACTTTAGGCACTGACTTGATTTACTCCCTACAGCTCCCTCCTTCTCCTCCCAGAAAATCAGCCACCATTTCCTCCATCTGTGAGCAACCAACTGTTACTATCCTGTGAAAACAATACCAGGTTGTATAGGAATGTATTGTTATCTGGAAAATAGCCTAGAAATCCTTCACTAACCCTAAACTGGAGTTTTGAAGTGATATTCTGGCTATACAATCCTTTCTTCCTCATAAGCCTCTGAAGCAGGTGTATCTATCCAGCTCTATATCAGCCAAGCCATTTTTACTATAATGCAGTCTATCCACATCAAGGAAGGATACCAAAATAGAGTAAAATACCCTGGTGTAGACACAGAGTTGGAGCCAGCTCTGCCTCAGGTAGTGTCAGGGGGTCCTGTTACAGAGCAGGTCTCCGTCCCTGCAGTAACCAGAGAACATGCACTCAGACCCAGCTGGCTTTGGTAGCTCACATTACAGTCTTTGGCAATACATAATTTTTTTGAACAAAGCCAAGACAGTAATTGCCTTTGTGTTAAATCCACCAATCGATAAGGCAAATCCACCCTTTTGAGACATGGTGGTTCTGACTGACTCATGTTTCTTCCTAATTCTAACTTGTATCAACACGCATCAGCCTTTGTTCTAATTCACTTCAACTTCTGGTTCCTTCCACAAGGTTTTTGCAGCTAGGTTCAGGTTATGCTTCATAGATATTGGCACCCCTCTTGCAGGGGGTGATCCTGTGTCGCAGATGGTGGCCAAGTCACCTACCAGGTCGTAGTGGTAGGAAAACCATCCATAGTTTTTCCCTGGATGAACTGTTGAGTGACTCCTGCCTCAGTTCCTCCTTCCTGGTCTGCAGCTATCCACACAGCAGCTAGTACTTTGGGAATGGGTTTCCTAGGACCAGTGTGACTAGCTCTCTGATGTCAAGGAGTGTCTCTGAGCAGCGAAGACCCCTGGATCATACAACTACATGCTTGTACATGCATTTGGCCATGCCATGAGGCACAGGTCGTCACCAAGGCTCCACATGCAGACCTCACTGTGTTGTCTTTTCCATCCTCTCTGGTCTATCTACGTGCTCAAGTGGGCCCGTCTTGAGATAAATGGCAAATAAACTCACCTTCCTTATCACTGGTGCTGAAATAAATAACAACAAAAACCCACTCCAGCCCGACTTGATTCAGTATTCTTGGGCGCTGTTGATGTTAAATCAATATAGAAAAATGAAGCAAATAAAGTTTCCTCTTAGTTTGCACGCATATAAAAAAATGAGGAAAACTTCTTTTGGTCTAGGGCTGCCCCTTAGTGTCCTGCTGAAGAACTGCTGCTTCCAGATCACACGCTAGCAGTGACTGTGTGGCCCGAGGGAAGCAGACTCCCATCCGACTGCTCCAGGACACACCTGGATGGGATGTTTCACCACTGGAGTACTACGGCAAGCTCCGCATAAGGGTCTGCATTAGCAACAAGCAAATAATAAGTAATATCATTAAAAATTACAGACAGAAGAAATACCAGTTGCCCACAGCTTGTTAGCTACAGCTATAAACTCTGCAGAGAATGTAAGTGCTTAACGCAGGTTAGTGTTAAAATAATGGGACACACTTTGCATCAAGGAAGGATACCAAAATAGAGTAAAATACCCTGGTGTAGACACAGAGTTGGAGCCAGCTCTGCCTCAGGTAGTGTCAGGGGGTCCTGTTACAGAGCAGGTCTCCGTCCCTGCAGTAACCAGAGAACATGCACTCAGACCCAGCTGGCTTTGGTAGCTCACATTACAGTCTTTGGCAATACATAATTTTTTTGAACAAAGCCAAGACAGTAATTGCCTTTGTGTTAAATCCACCAATCGATAAGGCAAATCCACCCTTTTGAGACATGGTGGTTCTGACTGACTCATGTTTCTTCCTAATTCTAACTTGTATCAACACGCATCAGCCTTTGTTCTAATTCACTTCAACTTCTGGTTCCTTCCACAAGGTTTTTGCAGCTAGGTTCAGGTTATGCTTCATAGATATTGGCACCCCTCTTGCAGGGGGTGATCCTGTGTCGCAGATGGTGGCCAAGTCACCTACCAGGTCGTAGTGGTAGGAAAACCATCCATAGTTTTTCCCTGGATGAACTGTTGAGTGACTCCTGCCTCAGTTCCTCCTTCCTGGTCTGCAGCTATCCACACAGCAGCTAGTACTTTGGGAATGGGTTTCCTAGGACCAGTGTGACTAGCTCTCTGATGTCAAGGAGTGTCTCTGAGCAGCGAAGACCCCTGGATCATACAACTACATGCTTGTACATGCATTTGGCCATGCCATGAGGCACAGGTCGTCACCAAGGCTCCACATGCAGACCTCACTGTGTTGTCTTTTCCATCCTCTCTGGTCTATCTACGTGCTCAAGTGGGCCCGTCTTGAGATAAATGGCAAATAAACTCACCTTCCTTATCACTGGTGCTGAAATAAATAACAACAAAAACCCACTCCAGCCCGACTTGATTCAGTATTCTTGGGCGCTGTTGATGTTAAATCAATATAGAAAAATGAAGCAAATAAAGTTTCCTCTTAGTTTGCACGCATATAAAAAAATGAGGAAAACTTCTTTTGGTCTAGGGCTGCCCCTTAGTGTCCTGCTGAAGAACTGCTGCTTCCAGATCACACGCTAGCAGTGACTGTGTGGCCCGAGGGAAGCAGACTCCCATCCGACTGCTCCAGGACACACCTGGATGGGATGTTTCACCACTGGAGTACTACGGCAAGCTCCGCATAAGGGTCTGCATTAGCAACAAGCAAATAATAAGTAATATCATTAAAAATTACAGACAGAAGAAATACCAGTTGCCCACAGCTTGTTAGCTACAGCTATAAACTCTGCAGAGAATGTAAGTGCTTAACGCAGGTTAGTGTTAAAATAATGGGACACACTTTGTGAATTCATAGAATCATAGAATGGTTTGGGTTGGAAGGGACCTTAAAGATCATCCAGTTCCAACCCCCCTGCCATGGGCAGGAACACCTCCCACCAGAACAGGTTGCTCAAAATGGAGCTGGACCAACACTACAGGAGCAAGGCATGGCTCAGCAGGAGCCAGGCTGAATGTGAAAGCTGATGAAAATTAAGAGCCAGAGGCCAATGCTGTTCAGGTATAATCGGTTTAATTGTCTTTAAAAGACAAAGAAATTAGATGCAAACCAGGAACAGCTGAGATGGTAGGAGGAACAGAGAAAGCCATACAAACAGACATAATTTCCTCTTCACACTTTAGCATTTACTTAGAATTTGGGGCTGCATGTTTTCTCTTCATTTGGAGGAGAAACTGAGAATACACTGCACTGAGCAGATACACTCACGTGTATCAGCAGGGTATACCACCTTGCTGTGGGGCTTCCATCCCTCACCTTTGCAGGGCAGTAGTAGGAGCTCCTGTCTCCATCATCCCTGGCAGGTACCCTGTCCAAGCCGCTGGCCAGTGGTGGGACTCCTTTGCATCAAAGAACACGATGGCTCCATGGGCTTCATGTTGGTCACCTGGCTTACACCCCAGCCACACACTTCCCTGTCTCATACCACAGCCCTGTGTCACCTGGCATGTCAGCTGCTGAGGGGCTAGATGTAAGCCTAGCATAGCAACAGAGGACACACTTGCACTCATGTGTCCCTGGACAATGGCAAAACCCATTCTCCAGCCTTTGCCAGCACTTGCCACAGAGTGTGTTATTCTGATGCCTCTGTTTCACTTCTCCTTGCTGCTTTTATCCTTGCTGCTGTACCTCCCAAGCATAGCACTTGTGCAGCCTTTCAGCCCCTGCGTTTGCTTGAAGGGACTCCCTCAGTTCCTGCAGACCCCGTTGGATCTCACTCTGCAGCATGAGGTTCTCTTACGAGGTTGTGCATAATTTCCCATGACCTTGCTATGGGAAGTCTATTTTTTGTGGCTGATCAGTTATCTCACTTCCAATTCCAATATGTTAGATGCACAGAAATAGCCTGAATGGAACTGGTTTCAGCAAACACCTCTAGTGCGTAAAAATAAAGACATTAGATAAGATGTTAGAAGAGAAGTACACACAAGCAACTGCAGAACTATTACTCAACCAATGCACATCACAGTTAAAATATATCATCAAAATTTGGAAATAAACGGGAATAAAATCACCAAAGTGAGTTAAAA
The DNA here is from genome assembly GCF_001431845.1 of Calidris pugnax. Lineage (NCBI taxonomy): Eukaryota > Metazoa > Chordata > Aves > Charadriiformes > Scolopacidae > Calidris > Calidris pugnax. Next base: position 4,085,896 of record NW_015094508.1, on the reverse strand, counting down.
TGGATGAGTAAAAGTTTTGACAGATAGGAATCCCACAAAGCAATTATCTACTTCGCCTATGTGCCACTAAAAATAGTCATCATGTCTGCTGTGGAAAGCAGCGATCGTGCACAATTCCCCTTAGAAATTTACTTGTCTGTTGTCTTCTAAAAGGATGAGTAATGTTTTATTGCTCTTACCCCATTTTCCAAGTACCCCTATAACAAAGCCTTGAAAGAGCTGGTGTTACATTCACAGAGCTTCCTTTTTATCTCCTCCTTACCATGCTGAACAATATTCCGCCTTTGATCAGCGCGTCTTCTCCGTACTTCAAAGAGCTGCATAACACTGTTTATAGCCACAGAATGCTGCACAGGTCACATTCAAACCCTCTAATTTCAGTGAGCTTTCTATATTCGTTATCCCCAAGAGTTTAATAACATTTATACTGTACCTTCTAAGAGGCATATATCTCTGTGAAAAAAAAAAATCCTTCATAGTCAGAACTACATGAATTTCTGTTATTTGCTTTTCAGATATTTGACCAAAGATCCTGAACTATGAAAAGGAGAATGCCAGTGACTGATATAATGTGCAAAAAAGCTTATACTTCCTCTGCAAGTATTTTTTTACCTTTTGTTGTAGTGATTTTTTGCACTGCCACCGAAAGCATGATATCGCCATCCTTTCCTGCTCTCCTTTTCTACTCTTTGAAGTCATACTGTGACAGAAGAATGGCAGAAACCAGTATCATATCAGTAGTGATTGCTGCCTTAACTGTACAGCCCTCTAATTATGGTATCTTTATTAATTACTTGCACATGTTGTGCCTTCGAGTGGCCACTGAAACATATATAACAGGCATTGATGTCTGTTATTCTAAGGGTTATCTAAGTAAAATTACGCCACTCAAAGCAAGTGAACAATTACTTTCCAGGAACCAAAATTACAGATGTTGTTGACCCATGGAAAGCTCCTAAGTGATTATACAACAAAGTATCTAGATTTTTATTTTTTTTTGTCAGGGGACTGGGTCCAGGCATTTCCCATTCTTCATTCTTTAGTTCACTGTCAGGAGAAGTTTGTGGTAAAAAGAAAGGCAAATGCTCTCACCATCTCCTGTAATGATGCAGCCCCACTGATGGACAGGTCTTGCACTCTCAGCTGTTCCTGACTCACCTGGCATGATGGGTTGCAGCTCAAGAGCTGCATCCCAGCCTCAGTCCTGCCTTTGATACCAAACAGAAGTGCACTTGCAGCATCTTGCAAAAGTATTACAATTCTTCACTGAGGAAGATGAAAGACTGGTAAAAATCAGTACAAATGGGACCCTGCCTTTGCTCAAAGGATTCATGCCATACTTAAGAAATGTATTTTTTTCTTACTTGAGTCCACTCTTGAGAAGCAGCTTGAGTCGCCATCCTCGCCAGCAGGTTTTGTAGCTACAATGATTATGGTAAACGTGCAGTAAGTTACAACCAGACATTTGCAGGTGAAGCAACATTTCCATGCTGGCAAACTTCATGTGGACACTGTGGAAGTAATGGAAGAAATCAGCTATCGTTGACAATAAACTTCTGCATGTAATGCTATTTCAGAAACCTGAGGATTACAGGAGATAAACAACAACACCTCTTCTGTTCAGATAAGTTTATGCTTGGAAGACTTCGTTTTAACAGTGGTTTAGATCCTAGAAAAATGAGGAAGACTGGAAGATACTGTGAGAATATCCTGTTTCAAAAGATGCTCTCCATGAGCCCTGTTATTTCTCCTTAGCAATTTGCTTCCCTGATCCCAAGCTTAGCAGGGATATTTAATATGATCTGTTAAGTCCTTCTGCTTCTCTAACATCAGATATATATGTATGTTTTGAATTGGTGAATTACAAAACTATTTGCACAACACGGGGAAACCCAGATTAAGTCTTTCATATTTGTGTATTTGTTAAAGAAAATATGCAATGGCAGTTAGAAACAGAAGAGGGAGCCTTTAATCACAGTATCGGTTCTGCAGTTTTTGAGAAAATGAAACAAAATGTGATTCTATAGGTAAAATTCTTTCTCCAGTTGATGAATAGAGTTCTTAGCCATTCCTGAATACCACGCCTCTCCCTTATCTTGGGCAGACAGCTTTGTTGACACACACCTCTGCCCCCTTGCTGAGGAGCCACGTTCCCATGTCACCTCTGTGACCTTTGTCTGCTGAGATGGTACCGTTTCTCCATACTCCAAGTCTCACGAAGCTAGAAGGTTAATATGCAAAAGTAAGGATGTGAATTCAAGGTCAGTGCTTTACTCCATGGAAACACCAAAAGCCAAGGTGGTGCTTGCATCTCTGACTTTAAGGCAACAACTTTGGCTCCTCATGTAAGCGGTGGAGAAGTGGATGCTCTGGAAGGAAGAAAGGAGGCTGCTAGGTTAGACGTGATGAACTACCTTCTGCAGATTTGCCCATAAAGGATGCTTAGATACCAAAGCAAAGATGTGTGTCTTCACTCCCCTCCCAAGTGCAAACTAACTGGGAGGAGCTGTCTGTCCTTTGAAGAGGGAATGAACTACCCAGTGCAAAGGCACCAGGAGTTCATGTTAAGGAAAACTGTGCATTAGCTGGTATAGGATATGTGCCATGTGCACACCGCAGTGACCCCACTAAGTGGACAAGCCCCCTGAATGGTCCTCGGGCCATAGTGCCCAGTGGTGACCTTGCTCTTCCTGATCTTGTCTGACAGGTCTGGTTCAGTGTCTTTGGGTGCCTGCGACAAGCAGTGACTCAAAGGTTGGTATTTGTAACAAACATTGTTTAAACTTAAACCACACATGGAAGAAAAAATTATCTTTAAACAACAGGGCTGCTGCTATCTCTCTTACCAAATGCCCTATCTTGATTTGAGGTATAGGCAGTGGAAGCTGTGGCCTTAGCAGCAGAGTCAGGCACTGCCATTTCCCCACTTCTGTCAGAGGTATCTCCACTCTGTGCCGTCCCATATCCTGGAACCAGGATATTCCCTATCCACCTGCCCATGCCCTGCCATAACACAGTTACCATGTAAAGGTAACAGTAGTAGGACTCTCTCCCCTCTTTCCTGCCATCTCTCCGTCTCTAGCCTTCTTGACTTCTGCTGCAGATTTTAACTCTGCAGAGCTCACCCTGGGCTGAGTTTTGTCAATGCTGGGGACAGCTCTACATCCTTCAGCAGCAAACCCAAACAAAGCCATCTACACTCTTTAGAGACATCAGGCCAAACAGCCCCCTGATGAACATTTTACCAGCCATCACCATTAGAGAGCTCCTTTGTCCACCCCCTCATTGGCTCTGCTAAACAAAAACTCATGCAAGGCTCCTTGATCTCAGCTACTCGCCCAGGGTCTGGCAGCGACTCACACATTTACTGAGGATTGTTTTACCAGCTACTATTGTAGTATTCTCGACTCTACCAGTTTACCCACACGTAGTGACATGGGGAGCTTCCAGGCAATCAGCCTAATACACACCACACAGTCTTCATAAATTATGACAGAGCAGTTCTATAATTTCCTTTTAGCGTTGCATTTTACCATCAAATCACTCTTCACAGCAACAGCACCCTCCACCCCAGATCACAAATAGCAACACCACAATGCAGCCACCTCCAGCATTTCTAGTTGTAGTCCTGAAGATAATGGAGAGAAATTAGTGATTTTGACTAAAAGCAGGCAACTTCATTTGAATGTGATACAGCGCCACTTGCCTCCAATGTGTCCTGAATAAGTGCTAAGGGCTGGCCCTTGATATTTTTACACTGCGAACCCCATTGTTCAGTTCATCCGCTCACAGAAAGCCAGACGGGTTTGCCTGACGGATTTGAAGGTGAAATGTCAAGGGGTCAAGATGTGTCAAACTGGAAGTATGAACTACTCCTGAGTCACTGCCCACTAAATCCAGTGAGCACCAGAGCATGGTGTTCTCTCCACAGCCAACGCTGCTGTTTTGACTCATCGATTGCTTCTAGTCTTTTCTTCATATACCACTGGCTTTTGTAAATGCATGACACAGAAGAGTCTTCAGAACTTTCAGGAAACTCCCTCTACCCACTGCATCTTATTTTTTAAATTTATGTTCTACTAGTTAATTATCTCCTCCATTTCCTCTTACTCAGTGGGTCAGCCTCTCCGAAGAAGCAGTGTATCCTTTGTTTTCCCATGTTAATTTACTCCATTTTTCCATGTGCTCAGAAATACACAGGTCCCATGCAAATGGGCTCTACCTCCCTGCATCCCACAGTTCACAGGATTATGACACAGAGCAGTCCCCATTGCAGACATTCATGCAGGGGAAGCATAAACCCAGCTGCTAAATCACAGCACCAGGAGTATATACCGTCTTGACTTCAGACCCAATGCAGAGAAAGCACAAATGCTGATGGTGTTCCCCACTGCATCACGTCCATGCATCATCACTTCCTTCCAGCAGCTGAGAGCTGCCAAGCACTATAATGGGGGGCAGAAATCAAATAAACTGCACTAAAGGTTCAATCTTAAACATGCTGAATGCTCAGTTCCCAGCAGTTTGCTTCTTGAATGGGAGGCACAAAGCCAGAGTGCAGTTGCTGAAACAAATGTAGCTGTTAACTGCTACATAGACATACACTCATGTGCCAGCTCATGCTCGTTCTCAGCAGGAGCACTTGTCACTTGATGCATGCAAGATTTGGCAAATAAAATCCTCTCAACCTTAAGAATTACTATATGTCGTTTTTTAGAACTGCCATAAAATACAGGTAACATGCCTCTTGTCCACTATTTCCACAGAGCTATCTGCATTAACCAACACATGACAGGGGCAGCAATACCTGGAGGTGACCAACTGATAGAGCTGAGAGTTGTTATTGGGGCGTTTCTCATAACTCCCAAATGTAGACTGGTCCAACATAGGCTTTTCTTTCCCTCCCACACTTTGTTGTCTTGCTTCATTACACAAGTGATCATTAATGCTCATTCATGCATGTTATTAACACATTCAAAAGAAACAAAGGAACAAGGCTTAATCCATGTGATGAGCAGACTGCCCTGGTAAAGCATCCCACATGCAGACATACCTTAAAGACATAACTTTAACATAAAGCAGCAGAAGTGTGCTTTACAACCAGCATAATAGACCCATGAAGACAAGACAGGACAAGTTTTACGAGCTAAGGTGCCATCTCTGGGTTATAGCTATGTTAGAACTCTTGCTAACACAGCTCTGGGACTCAGATGTTGCACTGGTTCTCTCCTGTGGGCACTCCACACTGTGACATAAAGCAATACCCAGAGGGGCATTAAGCTGGCACAGGTAGCACACAGCATTCAACAGCTGGCAGCTCATGTGACAGTGAAGCAGGGTACCCGTATAGATGGGAGTGGATAGATTTTAATTATCTTTGCATTTGGGAATGCAGCTTCTGTATTGAAGTGTAGACACTGGAGCTTGGCTCTGACAGATTTTCATTAGAGACAATCCCAGGTAGACCTTGGTATCCCGGAGCTGGCTCTGTTCTGATGTTTTCACCTCAGAAGTAACCCCAGGTGGTTTACGAACTCCAGTGTAGTTATGAACCTACCTACCACCGTGTGCACACAGACAGATACACCTTTCCCCCTTTCCTTGGCCACCAAAGAGCCATCCAAAACACCAAGGAAGCTGGTTGCAGATATACTTCAATGACTGTGTAGCCCAAGTCACACAAGCTAGCACTGAATCAATGAGTCCTGATGGATCTAAGGGAGTTGTCACGCTGTCTCTGCACAGCACTCTATTCACAATTGCTACTCTTTTTTCCATTATCTGAAGCATCTCCATCTCCTTTGGCCTAAATGACAGAGGGCTGACTATGTAGTCATCCTGTTGTACTGGTCCTGCCAGCAGACAGTGTCTGGAGAATGTCTATCTGCAAGCCTACAGAAGGTTATCGCTCCTGAGGAAAAATGTAGGTAACACCTACTGTCCTGGCTGGTTTTGAATCAAAATAGCCATGACTACTGTGTTCATGCCGAATTTAACATTGATGCTATGTATTAACCATGTTCAAAGTGCCCATGACAGATCAAACACACCCGTAATGAAACTCGGGCCCCAAAGGGCTGTTATGGTAGGTGGGCAGTATGCTGCTGCATTCCCAGGACAGCCACACCTACAGACATGTGCTGCACGTCTTCAGTCATCACACCACAGTTAGTCAGACAAAATGAATGCTAAAGTTGGTGGGCCCAGATGGTATCCGTGGAGGAGTTCTGGGGAAACTCAGTGATAAAACTGCTGAATGAATAACAGAAGTTTGTTACCTCTTGCCAAAATTATACTTGAATACTGGGAGCCAATGTTGTAATCAGCCATTAAAAGAAGGTTCTGTGATGTCCAGGGAAGTACAGCCCTGCAAGCCCAATATCTGTTCTGAGCAATTAATGAAAAGCCTAAGAAGGGACTTAAGTAAGGAACTCCTGGACCTTTCTATGAAAAGCCACCACAACTTTTGTAAAGAGAAGTCTGGGCTTAAAAACCTTGTGGAGTTCTGCATGTGAGGACAACGGTGACCAGCAGATCCAGTCTACCTGGAATTCTGAAAAGCTTTTGGCAAAATTCCTGATCAAAGGCTTTTAAAAAAACAACTAGGCAGCTGTGGAATAAGAGGGAAGGTCCTCTTGTGGAAAAATAACTGACTACAAGAAAGGAAATACAGGGTAGCAGGAAAAAACATTGGTTTTCACAATGCCAGTTACTCCCAGTGTGGTGCCAGATCTGTACTGTTCCACATATTCAAAAGTGGTCTAAAGAGGGTTGAGCAGTGAGGAACTAAGGTTTGCTGATAGCACAAAGTTGGTCAAGACAGTGAGGACTTAGACAAGCTGCAAAGAATTGCAGAAGAACCTTGTAAGACTGACTGAGCAATGAATTGGTGGATGAATATAAATGAATATAAATAACTGTGAAATGAGGTGAATGAGGGAAAAACATTCCAGTTGACATACAAAACTATGGCTTGCAACATGACTGTAACCACTTGGGAGAGAAATGTAGTTACACGCAGCTGCAGGAAAACATCAACTCAATGCTTAGGAGCAGGAAAAAAATAAAATAAAATAAAATTGAAAGTTAGGAGCTATAGAGAAAGTAGCAGGGAGCAAGACAGAAGTCATCATTGTACCATCCATGGCTTGAATGCTGTATGTAGCTTGGTGACAGTGTATGGGAATGGAAAGGCCTCAAGAGAAAGGAAAAATGATTATCCCATGTTGAAGTGTGGCTGTACTGGAAGGACCAAATTGGCTAAGACTCCAACCTGGACAGGAATCGAGAGGGAATATGACACTGGCCTACAGAATCGCAAGTGGACGAACAAGACAGCCAGGGACTCGTTCACACTCTTCTTTGCTAAGAACCAGGGGCCACCAAATGAGGATAGTGGATCCTGGTTCAAATAAAATAAAATGAGGCTGATTTTCACAGTGAGACCCCCAACGTGTGTTACTAATTAGACCAGCCAAATCAGATTGGAAAGGAAATTCTCACGCTGAAAATAGCCACATGTTGGGAGGGTACTGTGAGGGATACTATATGTGCCTGCACTAGTTTTACTCCTCCCTGGGTACCTGCCTATAACTTTTTGTTGTTGTCATTACACATGCTCTTTGAGTTACAGATTAATCCTTCTCAACAGCAGCTTTCCTCGGAGACGTAAAAAGGAGCTTAGCTCCCCTAGCTCCTTTTTTTTGCCTTCTTTTTTAATTAACTCTCTCTTCACATTTCAACAGTCCCATAGCACAGCACTCGCAAACTTCCCTGGTCACAACTTACGTGTGTCTGGTGTGTTGGTCAGGTACCTTGTGCAGCAGTCCTACTGTTTTCTGACAAGCCCCTTGACACCTAGCTGTCTTGTTGACTTCCAAAGGCATGAGTGAGAAGATTGACTCCTGGCTGAGCTGGATGGACCCTCAGTTTGAGTGAGCAGTGCCATTCCTATGGTCATGGGTGGAGGCTTGCTCGCTGCTGCTTAGGAGGTTAGTCAGAGGCTTCACAGCTCCCGTGCTTCACCTTACCTTGTAGTTGCACAGTGCAAGCTGGTGTTGGTGGTGAAAGACTGTCTGACCCTCTCGCTAGTGCTAAGCCATGAGCTCATCCAGCAAACGGGCAAAATGCTCTTCCAGGTGAAAAATAAACTTATTTCCCTCCCTCCCCTGGTTTAACTTTAACCCAGGTTTGATCTAATCCATCCCAAGGTCACCCATGCTTGTGACAGTAGGAGGGAACAGCAGTCAGGGTAGGCAAAAGACTAGCCTACCTCTCTCAGCTGGAGCATGTGCTTGAGCTGTTTGTGAAACCATGATGCTGAGCACATAAATTACTCCTGGGCTACATGTTCTTGCCCCATCACTACCTAGGTGCACGGGCACACAGCTGCCATTACAAGGAATTGATTCACACTATTGAACAACCAGCCCCGTCTACCTGCTCTCTTAATTGGAGAAAAATAATTTATACTCAATTCAGGATAAGGGTTGGCAATGCGGCTACAGGTGGGAAAACTTCCTACAATTTGCCCTTGTTTCAAGGATAAATAAAAGAACAAAGCTAAACAATTCTTATAAAGGTTCCTCCTCTTCACCAGCAGATTAGTTTAGTCATTATTACACTTTGTCTGCAGCAAAGAAAGACACTTGCAGCATTAAGATACAGATCATAAAAACATCTGGACACTTGATTAAATTCTTAGTACCAGTTCTCTTCCCCTCATAATCACAGAACAGTTAGATGCAGGGGAAGATGAACCTTCCTAACCCCAGCTAAAGACACTAACCCAGTTGGTTTCACTAAAACAGCAAAGGAAAAGCAAAAAGGACATGAGTAGACTCAATTATAAAAAAAACCACAAACAAACCTAGACTTTAAAGATATTTTTAGCTCCCAGCAAGCATAGTTTGAAGGAATAAGCTTCACCTAGATGTCTGTGGGCTCCACGAATAGTATTCTCCAAAGTTTATCACACATAGTACAACCTACTTTCAAAACAAATCATTCTTTTAAGTCAAAATTTTCTCAACAACACTTCACTAACATCTAACTCTCTTACATATGTCATTGTCAGACCTCTGCTGCTGGTAAGAGACGAAAGATTTTTCCTTGCAACCTGCTTTGTCAATCCACGGATGAAGGCGGCTAGAAGGGAGAAGTGATCAGTGCTCCCCTTTGCATGAGCTGCAGTGGAGTGGTCTGGTTGATTGTTTGACAGTCCCCAACTCTGATCCCACCCATGACACGAAAGGAAGTGTGTAGTTACAAACATTATTTGTTGTACTTCTGATTAAACAATGACAAGAAACTAATCTTGTCCCCCAAAAACCTGTATTAAGCATATATTTTTTTCAGCAATTTAACAGTGATCCATGAATCACGAGTTCTATCTTGGTGATATTATATAGATGAACACAAACAATTCATCATCTTTACAACACACAACCCTTGGACTCCTGGCAGAACACAGGTAGTGCTGTAATTGCATGAACTGGATGCCCTTCCTTCATGCCCTTCCTACATTCAGAGCAGGAAGCACACTAGGCTCTTCAGCAAGATAAAGGACATTCTCATGCTTTATCATACACAGGCTAAGGGAAGAGTTCAGATGGCAGTTTGTGAAGAAGGTGCAACCCTCTTCTTCCCAAATCCTTTCAGAGAACTATAGCCTCATATGAACAGTTACTTTCCAGTAAGGATGCTGCATTACATTTTCATTTCAGTAATAAATAAGCAACTATTTCCCTGCATTTTTGCCAGGAAACAAGAAGAGCAAGCTGTCTATGCCTGAGAAGCATTTGTGTTCCACATCATCTAAAGGGCTGTAAACTCTGCTTCTCAATGAAGCCATGCTTAATGTAAGTTGCTATTTTAGCTTGGATCTCTGAGATACTGCCACACAACATCCTACTTTCACATTAAGCACATGCTAAGAGTTAGTAGACAAGACTGCAGCAGATAAAAGCAGAGCTAGAGCTTAATTAATCCTTGAGATGAGAGGACTAATTCATTGAACAAACCTCTTAATCTTTATTACAGAATCACAGAATCTTCTAGGTTGGAAGGGACCTTAAAGATCATCTTGTCCAACCGTCAACCTAACTTTGACAAAAAATAAACACCCACACAACAAACAAAAAGAGGGAAATGTATGGGGAAAAAAACATGCCATCAAGGAGAATGTAAAAAGCAAAGAACAAGACAAAGAAAGGAACAGACTAGCACACAGAAAAAATAATTTATTATATAAATACTTACAGCCTTTAAGCTGTACAAGAGTGCTCAAATTCTTGCTAGAGTTTAGTCTACCCCCTTCCTTGCTCTCCGTATTTGAAATGGTAAGTATTTCCTATCTATATACCAGCTGTCTCAGAGTACTTTTTGGACTGAGGGCTCTTCCATTTGCTTACGTTTGTAGGGACATGACTATGCCTAAATCTCAGATAGGTCACTTAGCTGTGAGTTCAATGTACTACTTGTTCAAACTTATCTGGACTGCAAGATTTGAAAAAATGCATTTAAACCCTACAAATAACTTATGTATCCATCAGCTTTTCAGATGAAAAGTACACGTGATGCCATATTCCTGAGTCATCACAAATATTCCAGGTGATGAATGAGGATTTAAGGTATTATAGAAATCCACTGGGGCTGAAGTTTGCTATCTTGTTAATGTGTTTGTTTATATTTCAGTTCTGAACTGTTTGCTTTTAGTTTTCTGCTAATAAGGGAACAGTTTCGCTATAATAAAATGCATAATTAGGTAAATTTTACTTAACCCATTTAGACATTACCATTACAGTTGTCAGACTTCCAGTTCACTATTTGGAATAATATGTTTGTTACCTGAAATCAGGCAAGTTGAAACACTCAGCATGTTGAAGAGCATGTAGAAGCATAAAAGAAAACACCCAACTCGAATTTGTTATTAAAAACAAAATCTTATTTAGATATCTTAAAAAATACAAAGCGCATTATATAAAAATCAAATAGCTATTCATCAAAACTTTGTTAAATAGCCCTGTGTAAGATCATGTACAGGCAAGCGTTAAGTAACAGTGTATAATGTCAACTAATATTTTATCTCAGTGCTAGCTGATAAGTTCAGCTTGTCAACTCAATAGGATAACCTTATGGGCTTCTGCCATGTTAGCATTTACAACACGAAAACTTGGAAAACAATATAAAACTACATTATAATAAAGATAATAAGCAGTCACCTTGCCAGACCCACACCAAGATAGTGAAATGGATTCTCCTTTCCTTTTCTCTATGGTTTCAAATAATGTTCAGCCTAAGTGGGTACACAGAGCAAGGTCCTACATACACAATCTGTTCAACTGTTCAGTAGATTACAGTTAAAGCCAAACAAAACAGATTTCTCTGTTAATTAAATATACTAGCAACACTACATAACATTCCATTGACATGTTGCTTTTCAACAACTTTGTTATTGAACACAAATGTCTTCAACCACAACTCATTTCCAAGTCAGCAGCATTTTTGCAGAGCATCAGAAATGTTATGATTTTTTTCCAGTCTACTGGGAAGATTGCAACTTCTATACAGAGTAAGCAGCTGCCAGTTCTGAAATCCAGGCTTCAGTGTAACTAAAAAGCAAAGACGTTTCTTCAGACTGCCTTGTACAAAATAACTCACTATATATCCCCTTCAGCGATAGTTATAAAAGTTCACTTTTCTTCTAGGATTAAACTCAGTAGGTTGATTTGGTGGTCCCATTTGAGTTTGAAGAATAAGAATTTGATTTCCTGGGATACCTGCTTGATGAGAGAGACACTTGCATCCTCCGTGTAGTTCGCACACTTCGGCAAAGAAGAGCATTTCTAAAGTTGTCTCTGAAGTCTTTTGAAATATAGTAATAGATGAATGGATCAATACAACTGTTCAAAGTAGAAAGACACAGTGAAATTATGTACGACACATACATATAGTTCTGGCCGCGGGTTTTGAGGAGCAAATAGTGCACAACAAGCAGCACATTGCTAGGTGTAAAACAGATGAGATACATAGACAGGACAACAATAATGAGTTTGATTGCTCTTTTTCGTTTCTTCCCAGTGCTTACATCAGAGATGGAAGCATTCAGAGTCTTAATCATTAGTATGTAAGCGACAGCAGTAATGAGTGCTGGGATTAAAAAGAGTCCAATTGCAAGTGAGAGGAAATAATTGAACATGTCATGAGGCAACACATTTTCAGGCAACACATCATGACAGGTAGTAATGTTAAGATTTGAGATGTATGCTGTCTGATTAACAAGATACAATGGAATGGTGCCCAGCAAAATCAGTATCCAGATAGCAAGGGAGACACCAAAGGCAATTTCAGATTTCTTTCTTGAATTCACTATGGGGTTCACTACAACCCAATATCGCTGCACACTGAGACATGTCATAAAGAGAATGGAACAGTACATATTTCCATAGAAAAATCCAACAAGGACTTTGCAGAGACCTTCACCGAATAGCCAGTTATTGCCATTTATGTGGTACGCAATCTTCAGTGGGAACCAGACAACAAAAAGAAGGTCTGCCAGTGCCAAGTTAACCATATAAATCACAGCTGGATGTTTCTTCTTTGTTCGGAAAAAAAAGACCCAGAGGGCCATGGCATTGCTTGGCAAACCAATGATAAAGACAATGGTATAGACAATGGGAAGAAAAACTGTAGTCAGCTTTCCTGTAAGGGCTTTTGCTGCAAATTCATCCACTTCATATGAATCTTCAGTGGCATTAGTTGTATTTGGAACTTTCCTGCCAGCAAAACTTCTTCCTTTTGAACTTCCACTACTCTCTAAAAAGTAAAATAAAATAATAGAAAAATAAAGTTGTTGTTACTGAAGTACAGACTTTTCGTCCTTTTAAAAATAAACTACACATCATGATTTACTCTGAAGAATTATAAAAGGGCCTCATCAGAGGCCCAACGGAAAAATTAGGACTGCTTTTCAAACACAACGATTTTTCTTCCCCTTGTTTTATTATTCAAAGGCAACCTATATATATATCCCTGTTAAAGGATTCTATCAGCAACCAAAACACTTTTTCACATCACCAGTGATATTAAAAATACCTTGTTAAAATGGCTGTCATGTGCTCCTACCATCTGAACATTTACAACAGAAACTGAGTCAAGTACCCCAGGGCACCACTATCCTTTCACATGGCAGTGCCAGATTACTCATAAAACTTTGTAGCAGGCTAACATAGCTGCAATGGAGGCCTCCTCAGTTTTAGGTGGCCTGAGAATGAGGTATGCAGTAAAAAAGAGCATGCTGTCCTCAGATGAGATAGAACTGAAACTGTCAAGATTGTTACGCAGAAAGCTAGTACAATTGATCTCCAGGGAAAGAAAGTTGTGTGTTACACTGTCTCTGAATTGAAGCTGGACCAGACCAGCTTTGTCCATGAAGATGCAACTGGGCTAGTCATCTGGAATCTCCTTCCGATTCCCAGCCAAGATGCCTGGACAATCTCTGCAGTTTCTACCTAAAGTGCTAGATGGTAAAGGTGGCAGCTATGGTGGCTTCGTACACCAGACAGCTATCGCTTTAAGTTTTGCTCTCTAAAGCCACAGGGACTTACAAGCCACTTGAACTAGCCAGACACTCCTGACTGCTCTGTCTTGTATGACAGCCTTCAGATGGCTCAATCCAGAACCCCCCAAGACACCCTCCAGACCCAACACAATCCTCTCCTACAACCATGTTACAGTGCACAAGCAGATGCTGTCCATGAACTCCCTGTTCCAAAAAGTCTGACATCCACCAAGGTAAACTGTACAGACATGGAACCTGACCGCCTGTGGGACAAGTGTTTTTACCTTATCTCAATTTCTATCAATATTTGCGGATTATTTTAGCCACAGAAAATTCCAACTGGAGTATAAAGCAGTCTTCTTGAGCAAGCAAGTTTGTGTACAACAAGCCCTGAACCCTGTTGAAGGATGGCCCCTTTGTTTTTCTATAAATAATAGTTTTGATATAGTTCCAGAATGAAAAATGTTTATATCTCACATTTTAAAGCATAAGAATTCTCACACAAGAAATATGTAAATAAACAACTATACATAGTTTCCAGTATAGGATTCTCAAAAGTAGCACAACTTTGGATAGCTGTTCCTTTCAAGTTGTTACTGCAAGTCACATGACAGCATTAGCATCATGTCTAGACTATGTGACCTCCTGAAGAGGTGTACAGAAATAGAGCATATATTGATGTTCTTTAGAGTTTTGAATTAAGTTATCCTAGCTCCACTTAACAAGGATTTAACAAGCCCCAGACACAGGCATGCTTCACTGGAAAACTAAGGTGTAAGAAAACTTTTTGCCAGCAAAATGGCATGGACAAATTTTTGCAGTAGACTGCATGAAGACTGAAGTCTAACTTATACCAACAAAACAACAATCCTAAAAAAAATTCATTCAAATGCCAAACAGTCATTTTTGTCTATATATGGTATATTTACAACAGGGCAGATTTATACAAGTTCTGCTCTCAGATCTTCAAGCCACATGATTATGTCAGCAATACTGTTAAAGATTGCAAAGTTTACTCGCATAATACAGAAATCCAAGGTGCTTAACCTGATCTGTGAATATTAGAAGCCATAATTAGAAGTAGACTTATAGCTTAGCTGAGACAGCTACCAAAGATGCTTGGAAGCAGACCCTTTATTATAAGCTGACAGCAGTTCTCAGAATACCATAATAAAGCACAGTGTACAGTGCTATGTTAAGCAGCTGTCCATCAGTAAGTAGTTGATATTACTGAATTGCACTCATACTATTTGTATTCCATTGCAAAGTTTTAAATTATTGTAGAAAATTGGTAGAGCAAATACTACCACTTTGTTCTTACTAATGTTTTGTGATCAGACAGAAAGCAATGATTTGCAATTGATGTTCATAGGTTGGGTGGAAATATGAAAATAAAAAATGCTCACCAAAAAGCCCTAAGTGTTAATGCAACACAGAAGAGCTACAATAGTGGGTTGACTGCCATGTGACCCACAGACAGGACTTAGTATTACAAGAGTGAAAGAACAGAGATAAAGGTTAGTTTTTGAAGACACAGTCAAGTGATTTCAGAGACCAAGTCTCGCTTTTTTTGCTGACTTTAAGTAGTTTCAGCCTCAAAAATTCTGACTGCAGATACTGGGCAGCTTTTCTTAGTCCAGCTGGCATCCATATAGGGAGACCTTTCAGTGTCTGTTTCTTTTTGCAGCTAACACTCCCTCACCAAGAAACCAATCCTTTGTTAGGTATGTGCATTTTCTACACCCTTTTTTTACTTCTTCTGTGCTTGGAGTTTTCCATAACAATTGAGTTCTTTTCCAAGCCGAGTTTCACCCAGCCTGACTCACATACTGAGAATGCAGTTGACTTGCTAATCTGCCCACGGGAAAAGCTTCCTTAGCATCATGGAGAAAAAGGTACTCTTCTCCCACAACAAAAGACTGTTTCAACACCTTTGCCATTTATCCAGAAGATACAACCCAGTGCATACCAAAAGAAGATTATGCCTACCCTGCAGACACAAAAGTGACAGCAGCACAAAGTATCCAAATTAACTAGTTTAGGTCATGATAGTAATACCCACACAGGACTAAGACTAAGATTACCCTGGTTTTTGGGTCTGCAGCATCAACCACAACCCCATAATGGCATTATCCTGTTTGGAAAGAGCCATAATCGTGTCCCCTGGCCTACAGTGCATCGCCGTTGGTTGGGATGTTCAGCTGATGCCCCAGTTCCAGCTCATTTCATCTGCCCACTCCAGAAAATCGAGCACCCAGCTAAAACTTTTAAGCCGACTACCTCCCTCAACCCCAGGACGGCTCCAAATTCCCCCCCACCATCTCCTAGGTCAGATAACTAGGATATTAAGAGGCAGTCAAGTATCAGAAACTCCGCTCTGAACAGGAAACTTTGCACCCATCCAGTATCTATTTGTTGAGAAAATAGGACCTGCCGTGCGTTTTGCTTCAATATTTACACAATCTTTACGCATATACTTCTATTATGCAAGTAAGCCCAAAGGCGTGCATAGACATGGCAACGGGGTTTGCTATAAAAGGTAGCGAAACGCGAACCTTAGGGCAGTGAAATATTAACATGAATAAGTGGGTGTTCTTTTCCCCAGACAGCACGTAGGTTTAATAAGCAACAATATAAACTAACAAAGAGAATAATTAGGATTGAAAAAAAAATATAAATCAAATAATTCCACCTTTTCAGAGTT
>NW_015094508.1:4069338-4069539 GCF_001431845.1 Calidris pugnax | reverse complement strand
CGAGCCGCTTTCCCCCCTCACCTGGCGGGGAGCGCCCTCCCCGCGGGTGCCCGGCGGCTGCAACAGCCACCGGCCCGACTTTCACCAAACCCGCAAAGTTCAGCTCCGCGGCAGCCTCGCCCAGCCCGCTCCGGGCTCCCCGCACCGCAGCCCGCGGTGGATGGCAGACCTGCTTCTTCGGCGCGGGGCAGCCCCGCCGTG